>NW_028156711.1:37500-42500 GCF_964263955.1 Coregonus lavaretus
TTTTTTCGGATTGGGGTGGTGGTCAGACACCCCCATATGGAAATCATCCGGTTGACAACAGGAGAACCAGGGACCGACTCCTGCCTCACGGAAGGCCGATTTTGATGCACTTTTCTCGGATTGGGTTGGTGGTCAGACACCCCCATATGGATAACCGCCGGCGGACACCAGGAGAACCAGGGACCGACTCCTGGCTCACGGAGGCCGATTTTGATGCACTTTTTTCGGATTGGGGTGGTGGTCAGACACCCCCATATGGAAATCATCCGGTTGACACTATGAGAACCAGGGACCGACTCCTGGCTCCCGGAAGGCCGATTTTGATGCACTTTTCTCGGATTGGGTTGGTGGTCAGACACCCCCATATGGAAACCATCCGGTTGACACTATGAGAACCAGGGACCGACTCCTGGCTCCCGGAAGGCCGATTTTGATGCACTTTTCTCGGAATGGGTTGGTGGTCAGACACCCCCATATGGAAACCATCCGGTTGACACCAGGAGAACCAGGGACCGACTCCTGGCTCCCGGAAGGCCGATTTTGATGCACTTTTCTCGGATTGGGTTGGTGGTCAGACACCCCCATATGGAAATCATCCGGTTGACACTATGAGAACCAGGGACCGACTCCTGGCTCCCGGAAGGCCGATTTTGATGCACTTTTCTCGGATTGGGTTGGTGGTCAGACACCCCCATATGGAAATCATCCGGTTGACACTATGAGAACCAGGGACCGACTCCTGGCTCCCGGAAGGCCGATTTTGATGCACTTTTCTCGGATTGGGTTGGTGGTCAGACACCCCCATATGGAAACCATCCGGTTGACACTATGAGAACCAGGGACCGACTCCTGGCTCCCGGAAGGCCGATTTTGATGCACTTTTCTCGGATTGGGTTGGTGGTCAGACACCCCCATATGGAAATCATCCGGTTGACACTATGAGAACCAGGGACCGACTCCTGGCTCCCGGAAGGCCGATTTTGATGCACTTTTCTCGGATTGGGTTGGTGGTCAGACACCCCCATATGGAAACCATCCGGTTGACACCAGGAGAACCAGGGACCGACTCCTGGCTCCCGGAAGGCCGATTTTGATGCACTTTTCTCGGATTGGGTTGGTGGTCAGACACCCCCATATGGAAACCATCCGGTTGACACCAGGAGAACCAGGGACCGACTCCTGGCTCCCGGAAGGCCGATTTTGATGCACTTTTCTCGGATTGGGTTGGTGGTCAGACACCCCCATATGGAAATCATCCGGTTGACACTATGAGAACCAGGGACCGACTCCTGGCTCCCGGAAGGCCGATTTTGATGCACTTTTCTCGGATTGGGTTGGTGGTCAGACACCCCCATATGGAAACCATCCGGTTGACACTATGAGAACCAGGGACCGACTCCTGGCTCCCGGAAGGCCGATTTTGATGCACTTTTCTCGGATTGGGTTGGTGGTCAGACACCCCCATATGGAAATCATCCGGTTGACACTATGAGAACCAGGGACCGACTCCTGGCTCCCGGAAGGCCGATTTTGATGCACTTTTCTCGGATTGGGTTGGTGGTCAGACACCCCCATATGGAAACCATCCGGTTGACACTATGAGAACCAGGGACCGACTCCTGGCTCCCGGAAGGCCGATTTTGATGCACTTTTCTCGGATTGGGTTGGTGGTCAGACACCCCCATATGGAAACCATCCGGTTGACACTATGAGAACCAGGGACCGACTCCTGGCTCCCGGAAGGCCGATTTTGATGCACTTTTCTCGGATTGGGTTCTTGGTCAGACACCCCCATATGGTAAACCGCCGGCGGACACTAGGAGAACCAGGGGAGGCTATTACCTCACACATGGGGGTTTTGGGTGCCCTTGGCCGGCTTGGGGGTGACCCCAAGAGTGGGTCCAAGACCCCACACCCGGATCCATCCACAGGGGGGCGCCACATGTCATTTTAAGCCTGATTTCACTAGGGGAACCAGGGGATGATCTTAACTCACAAATGGGGGTTTTGGGTGCCCATGGCCGGCTTGGGGGTGACCCCAAGAGGGGGTCCAAGACCCCACAGCCGGATCCATCCACAGGGGGGCGCCACATGTCATTTTAAGCCTGATTTCACTATGGGTACCCAGGGGAGGCTGTTCACTCACACATGGGGGTTTTGGGTGCCCATTGAAGGCATGGCCAGCTTGGGGGGGACCCCAAGAAGGGGTCCAAGACCCCACAGCCGGATCCATCCACAGGGGGGCGCCACATGTCACTTTAGGCCGGATTTCACTATGGGTACCCAGGGGAGGCTGTTCACTCACACATGGGGGTTTTGGGTGCCCATTGAAGGCATGGCCAGCTTGGGGGGGACCCCAAGAAGGGGTCCAAGCACCCACAGCCGGATCTATCCACAGGGGGGCGCCACATGTCATTTTAAGCCTGATTTCACTATGGGTACCCAGGGGAGGCTGTTCACTCACACATGGGGGTTTTGGGTGCCCATGGTCGGCATGGCTGGCTTGGAGGAGACCCCAAGAAGGGGTCCAAGCACCCCCACCAAGATCCATCCACAGGGGGGCGCCACAGGTCACTTTAAGCCTGATTTCACTATGGGTACACTGGGGAGGCTGTTCACTCACACATGGGGGTTTTGGGTGCCCATGGTCGGCATGGCTGGCTTGGAGGAGACCCCAAGAAGGGGTCCAAGCACCCACAGCCGAATCCATCCACAGGGGGGCGCCACAGGTCACTTTATGCCGGATTTCACTATGGGGACACAGGGGAGGCTGTTCACTCACACATGGGGGTTTTGGGTGCCCATGGTCGGCATGGCTGGCTTGGAGGAGACCCCAAGAAGGGGTCCAAGCACCCACAGCCGAATCCATCCACAGGGGGGCGCCACAGGTCATTGTAGGCCTGATTTCACTATGGGTACACTGGGGAGGCTGTTCACTCACACATGGGGGTTTTGGGTGCCCATGGTCGGCATGGCTGGCTTGGGGGAGACCCCAAGAAGGGGTCCAAGCACCCCGACCAAGATCCATCCACAGGGGGGCGCCACAGGTCACTTTAAGCCGGATTTCACTATGGGTACACTGGGGAGGCTGTTCACTCACACATGGGGGTTTTGGGTGCCCATGGTCGGCATGGCTGGCTTGGGGGAGACCCCAAGAAGGGGTCCAAGCACCCCCATCCAGATCCATCCACAGGGGGGCGCCACAGGTCACTTTAAGCCTGATTTCACTATGGGGACACAGGGGAGGCTGTTCACTCACACATGGGGGTTTGGGGTGCCCATGGTCGGCATGGATGGCTTGGGGGGGACCCCAAGAAGGGGTCCAAGCACCCACAGCCGGATCTATCCACAGGGGGGCGCCACAGGTCACTTTAACCCGGATTTCACTAGGGGGACCCTGGGGAGGCTGTTCACTCACACATGGGGGTTTTGGATGCCCATGGTCGGCATGGCTGGCTTGGAGGAGACCCCAAGAAGGGGTCCAAGCACCCACAGCCGAATCCATCCACAGGGGGGCGCCACAGGTCACTTTAGGCCGGATTTCACTATGGGTACACTGGGGAGGCTGTTCACTCACACATGGGGGTTTTGGGTGCCCATGGTCGGCATGGCTGGCTTGGGGGAGACCCCAAGAAGGGGTCCAAGCACCCCCATCCAGATCCATCCACAGGGGGGCGCCACAGGTCACTTTAAGCCTGATTTCACTATGGGGACACAGGGGAGGCTGTTCACTCACACATGGGGGTTTGGGGTGCCCATGGTCGGCATGGATGGCTTGGGGGGGACCCCAAGAAGGGGTCCAAGCACCCACAGCCGGATCTATCCACAGGGGGGCGCCACAGGTCACTTTAACCCGGATTTCACTAGGGGGACCCTGGGGAGGCTGTTCACTCACACATGGGGGTTTTGGATGCCCATGGTCGGCATGGCTGGCTTGGAGGAGACCCCAAGAAGGGGTCCAAGCACCCACAGCCGAATCCATCCACAGGGGGGCGCCACAGGTCACTTTAGGCCTGATTTCACTATGGGTACCCAGGGGAGGCTGTTCACTCACACATGGGGGTTTTGGGTGCCCATGGCCGGCATGGCTGGCTTGGGGGAGACCCCAAGAAGGGGTCCAAGCACCCCCACCAAGATCCATCCACAGGGGGGCGCCACAGGTCACTTTAGGCCGGATTTCACTATGGGTACCCAGGGGAGGCTGTTCACTCACACATGGGGGTTTTGGGTGCCCATGGCCGGCATGGCTGGCTTGGGGGAGACCCCAAGAAGGGGTCCAAGCACCCCCACCAAGATCCATCCACAGGGGGGCGCCACAGGTCACTTTAAGCCTGATTTCACTATGGGGACCCTGGGGAGGCTGTTCACTCACACATGGGGGTTTTGGGTGCCCATGGTCGGCATGGCTGGCTTGGGGGAGACCCCAAGAAGGGGTCCAAGCACCCCCATCCAGATCCATCCACAGGGGGGCGCCACAGGTCACTTTAAGCCTGATTTCACTATGGGGACACAGGGGAGGCTGTTCACTCACACATGGGGGTTTTGGGTGCCCATGGTCGGCATGGCTGGCTTGGGGGAGACCCCAAGAAGGGGTCCAAGCACCCCCACCAAGATCCATCCACAGGGGGGCGCCACAGGTCACTTTAGGCCGGATTTCACTATGGGTACCCAGGGGAGGCTGTTCACTCACACATGGGGGTTTTGGGTGCCCATGGCCGGCATGGCTGGCTTGGGGGAGACCCCAAGAAGGGGTCCAAGCACCCCCACCAAGATCCATCCACAGGGGGGCGCCACAGGTCACTTTAAGCCTGATTTCACTATGGGGACCCTGGGGAGGCTGTTCACTCACACATGGGGGTTTTGGGTGCCCATGGTCGGCATGGCTGGCTTGGGGGAGACCCCAAGAAGGGGTCCAAGCACCCCCATCCAGATCCATCCACAGGGGGGCGCCACAGGTCACTTTAAGCCTGATTTCACTATGGGGACACAGGGGAGGCTGT
>NW_028156711.1:50000-57500 GCF_964263955.1 Coregonus lavaretus
AGGTGGATAACGAATGCCAATCGGTCAGTATATATGAAACAGGTTCGAGAATAGACAGGGGACATGGGGACATGAGGGTATCCGAAACCAGGCCCTGCCCTGGGCATGAGCACCTCCAGTCGGTCGCCGGAGGGATGGTCCACTTCGGAGCGTTGGAACCATGGTTCTGCGGGACCCAGAACCCTCAAAAAAGCCCATTTACCAACAACCGCACGGGCCGAGAGGTTTGCCATCACCCCCGGATCAATCGGACATGTACGGGTGCTTCACGACAGAGAGGGGCCATGGGGACATGAGGTAGCCGAAACCGGGCCTTCCCCTGGGCATGGGAACGGCCAGTAGGTCCCTGGAGGTATGGTCCACTTCGGAGCGTTGGAACCATGGTTCTGAGGGACCCAGAACCCTCAAACATGCCCGATTCCCAATATCCGCACAGGCCGAGAGGTTTGCCATCACCCCCGGATCAATCCGCCATGGAAGTCTATTCTCTGAAAACGAGGTTTTCAAAATCGCGCCGGTACCTGTCTGGCCGACCTGGAACCGAGTGGGGCTACTACGGGAGAGGCCAAATTATCGACATAAGCCCTGCCACCCGCTGGGCCTGTCTGTGCTCCGCCGTTTGGGGGAAAAAACAGCGATTTCGGTTTTGAAAAAACGACTTAAAACGTTAATAATTCAAAAACTAAAAGTCCAATCAGGATGGGGTTTTTTTGGCGCAAAAGGGCACGAATAGACGCACATTTATATATAAATTAATTCGTTTTTGGAAATTTTTTACTATATTTTAATTATGTTAGAAAAGTGAAAAAAAAAAATAGGGGTCAGAACGGTTGATGTTCCTATACGAGTTAAGAAAAACCCTTTTAGGTAATGGAAGTTCATCATAAAAGAGGATAATAGACCAAATTTGGGACCTCTAGCTCATCGGGAAGTATTTTTAAACATTATTTGAAAAAATCGGAAAAATCGGCCGAAATTGCACTATGTCCCTTCGTGCATGGTAACCCAAATGAGAACCAGGGGGAACGGCTCCTGACTCACACAAGGCCGACATGGGTGCTCTTGGTCGGATTGGGTTGTGGGTCAGACACCCCCACATGGAAGACCGCCGGCGGTCGATGGGAGAACCAGAGACCGACTCCTGGCTCACGGAAGGCCGATTTGGGTGCACTTGGTCGGATTGGGTTGTGGGTCAGACACCCCAACATGGTTGTCCGTCGGCGGACACCAGGAGAACCAGGGACCGACTCCTGGCTCACGGAAGGCCGATTTGATGCACTTTTTTCGGATTGGGGTGGTGGTCAGACACCCCCATATGGAAATCATCCGGTTGACATTAGGAGAACCAGGGACCGACTCCTGGCTCCCGGAAGGCCGATTTTGATGCACTTTTCTCGGATTGGGTTGGTGGTCAGACACCCCCATATGGAAATCATCCGGTTGACACTATGAGAACCAGGGACCGACTCCTGGCTCCCGGAAGGCCGATTTTGATGCACTTTTCTCGGATTGGGTTGGTGGTCAGACACCCCCATATGGAAATCATCCGGTTGACACTATGAGAACCAGGGACCGACTCCTGGCTCCCGGAAGGCCGATTTTGATGCACTTTTCTCGGATTGGGTTGGTGGTCAGACACCCCCATATGGAAATCATCCGGTTGACACTATGAGAACCAGGGATCGACTCCTGGCTCCCGGAAGGCCGATTTTGATGCACTTTTCTCGGATTGGGTTGGTGGTCAGACACCCCCATATGGAAATCATCCGGTTGACACTATGAGAACCAGGGACCGACTCCTGGCTCCCGGAAGGCCGATTTTGATGCACTTTTCTCGGATTGGGTTGGTGGTCAGACACCCCCATATGGAAATCATCCGGTTGACACTATGAGAACCAGGGACCGACTCCTGGCTCCCGGAAGGCCGATTTTGATGCACTTTTCTCGGATTGGGTTGGTGGTCAGACACCCCCATATGGAAATCATCCGGTTGACACTATGAGAACCAGGGATCGACTCCTGGCTCCCGGAAGGCCGATTTTGATGCACTTTTCTCGGATTGGGTTGGTGGTCAGACACCCCCATATGGAAATCATCCGGTTGACACTATGAGAACCAGGGACCGACTCCTGGCTCCCGGAAGGCCGATTTTGATGCACTTTTCTCGGATTGGGTTGGTGGTCAGACACCCCCATATGGAAATCATCCGGTTGACACTATGAGAACCAGGGACCGACTCCTGGCTCCCGGAAGGCCGATTTTGATGCACTTTTCTCGGATTGGGTTGGTGGTCAGACACCCCCATATGGAAATCATCCGGTTGACACTATGAGAACCAGGGACCGACTCCTGGCTCCCGGAAGGCCGATTTTGATGCACTTTTCTCGGATTGGGTTGGTGGTCAGACACCCCCATATGGAAATCATCCGGTTGACACTATGAGAACCAGGGACCGACTCCTGGCTCCCGGAAGGCCGATTTTGATGCACTTTTCTCGGATTGGGTTGGTGGTCAGACACCCCCATATGGAAATCATCCGGTTGACACTATGAGAACCAGGGACCGACTCCTGGCTCCCGGAAGGCCGATTTTGATGCACTTTTCTCGGATTGGGTTGGTGGTCAGACACCCCCATATGGAAACCATCCGGTTGACATTAGGAGAACCAGGGACCGACTCCTGGCTCCCGGAAGGCCGATTTTGATGCACTTTTCTCGGATTGGGTTGGTGGTCAGACACCCCCATATGGAAATCATCCGGTTGACACTATGAGAACCAGGGACCGACTCCTGGCTCCCGGAAGGCCGATTTTGATGCACTTTTCTCGGATTGGGTTGGTGGTCAGACACCCCCATATGGAAATCATCCGGTTGACACTATGAGAACCAGGGACCGACTCCTGGCTCCCGGAAGGCCGATTTTGATGCACTTTTCTCGGATTGGGTTGGTGGTCAGACACCCCCATATGGAAACCATCCGGTTGACACCAGGAGAACCAGGGACCGACTCCTGGCTCCCGGAAGGCCGATTTTGATGCACTTTTCTCGGATTGGGTTGGTGGTCAGACACCCCCATATGGAAACCATCCGGTTGACACCAGGAGAACCAGGGACCGACTCCTGGCTCCCGGAAGGCCGATTTTGATGCACTTTTCTCGGATTGGGTTGGTGGTCAGACACCCCCATATGGAAACCATCCGGTTGACACTATGAGAACCAGGGACCGACTCCTGGCTCCCGGAAGGCCGATTTTGATGCACTTTTCTCGGATTGGGTTGGTGGTCAGACACCCCCATATGGAAACCATCCGGTTGACACCAGGAGAACCAGGGACCGACTCCTGGCTCCCGGAAGGCCGATTTTGATGCACTTTTCTCGGATTGGGTTCTTGGTCAGACACCCCCATATGGTAAACCGCCGGCGGACACTAGGAGAACCAGGGGAGGCTATTACCTCACACATGGGGGTTTTGGGTGCCCTTGGCCGGCTTGGGGGTGACCCCAAGAGTGGGTCCAAGACCCCACACCCGGATCCATCCACAGGGGGGCGCCACATGTCATTTTAAGCCTGATTTCACTAGGGGAACCAGGGGATGATCTTAACTCACAAATGGGGGTTTTGGGTGCCCATGGCCGGCTTGGGGGTGACCCCAAGAGGGGGTCCAAGACCCCACAGCCGGATCCATCCACAGGGGGGCGCCACATGTCATTTTAAGCCTGATTTCACTATGGGTACCCAGGGGAGGCTGTTCACTCACACATGGGGGTTTTGGGTGCCCATTGAAGGCATGGCCAGCTTGGGGGGGACCCCAAGAAGGGGTCCAAGACCCCACAGCCGGATCCATCCACAGGGGGGCGCCACATGTCACTTTAGGCCGGATTTCACTATGGGTACCCAGGGGAGGCTGTTCACTCACACATGGGGGTTTTGGGTGCCCATTGAAGGCATGGCCAGCTTGGGGGGGACCCCAAGAAGGGGTCCAAGCACCCACAGCCGGATCTATCCACAGGGGGGCGCCACATGTCATTTTAAGCCTGATTTCACTATGGGTACCCAGGGGAGGCTGTTCACTCACACATGGGGGTTTGGGGTGCCCATGGTCGGCATGGATGGCTTGGGGGGGACCCCAAGAAGGGGTCCAAGCACCCACAGCCGGATCTATCCACAGGGGGGCGCCACATGTCATTTTAAGCCTGATTTCACTATGGGGACCCAGGGGAGGCTGTTCACTCACACATGGGGGTTTTGGGTGCCCATGGTCGGCATGGCTGGCTTGGGGGAGACACCAAGAAGGGGTCCAAGCACCCCCACCCGAATCCATCCACAGGGGGGCGCCACAGGTCACTTTAAGCCGGATTTCACTATGGGTACACTGGGGAGGCTGTTCACTCACACATGGGAGTTTTGGGTGCCCATGGTCGGCATGGCTGGCTTGGAGGAGACCCCAAGAAGGGGTCCAAGCACCCCCACCAAGATCCATCCACAGGGGGGCGCCACAGGTCACTTTAAGCCGGATTTCACTATGGGTACCCAGGGGAGGCTGTTCACTCACACATGGGGGTTTTGGGTGCCCATGGTCGGCATGGCTGGCTTGGAGGAGACCCCAAGAAGGGGTCCAAGCACCCCCACCAAGATCCATCCACAGGGGGGCGCCACAGGTCACTTTAAGCCTGATTTCACTATGGGTACCCAGGGGAGGCTGTTCACTCACACATGGGGGTTTTGGGTGCCCATGGTCGGCATGGCTGGCTTGGGGGAGACCCCAAGAAGGGGTCCAAGCACCCCCACCAAGATCCATCCACAGGGGGGCGCCACAGGTCATTTTAGGCCTGATTTCACTATGGGGACACAGGGGAGGCTTTTCACTCACACATCGGGGTTTTGGGTGCCCTTGGTCGGCATGGCTGGCTTGGAGGAGACCCCAAGAAGGGGTCCAAGCACCCCCACCAAGATCCATCCACAGGGGGGCGCCACAGGTCACTTTAAGCCGGATTTCACTATGGGTACACTGGGGAGGCTGTTCACTCACACATGGGGGTTTTGGGTGCCCATGGCCGGCATGGCCAGCTTGGGGGAGACCCCAAGAAGGGGTCCAAGCACCCCCACCAAGATCCATCCACAGGGGGGCGCCACAGGTCATTTTAGGCCTGATTTCACTATGGGGACACAGGGGAGGCTTTTCACTCACACATGGGGGTTTTGGGTGCCCTTGGTCGGCATGGCTGGCTTGGGGGGGACCCCAAGAAGGGGTCCAAGCACCCCCATCCAGATCCATCCACAGGGGGGCGCCACATGTCATTGTAGGCCTGATTTCACTATGGGGACCCAGGGGAGGCTTTTCACTCACACATGGGGGTTTTGGGTGCCCATGGCCGGCATGGCCAGCTTGGGGGAGACCCCAAGAAGGGGTCCAAGCACCCCCATCCAGATCCATCCACAGGGGGGCGCCACAGGTCATTTTCACTAGGAGAACCAGGGGAGGGCTCCTGACTCACACATGGGCATTCTGGGTGCCCATGGCTGGGATGGGTGAGACAGAGTCCAGCCCTCCACACACAAAAGTGATCCAGCAGGCCAGAAGAAAGGGGAGAGAGAGAGAGAGAGAGAGAGAGAACAAATAATACATGGGCACAGAGCAGCCAGCCTCCATTGGAGCTGCCTGCACAGTGCTGCCCTCCTGTGGGAAAGGTTCACACACACACTCACTCACTCACTCACACAGACACACACAGACAAACCTATTCACTTGGGCCTTCTCCCTCATGCCCTGCTGACATCCATGCAGGCCCACATTGACCTTTGTGACCTCTGGAGC
The DNA here is from genome assembly GCF_964263955.1 of Coregonus lavaretus. Lineage (NCBI taxonomy): Eukaryota > Metazoa > Chordata > Actinopteri > Salmoniformes > Salmonidae > Coregonus > Coregonus lavaretus. The sequence continues at coordinate 55,815 of NW_028156711.1, forward strand.
TCCATGCACCTTGTTCTAAACTCCCTGCCTAGTAAAGGGCATCTCCCATGGGCATGAGAGTACAGCTCACTCCCCTGGAGCACCATGCCTCTTTTTAATCACTCTCTCCCTATTAAAACCCTCTCTCCCATGGGCTTGAGAGTACAGCTTACTCCCTTGACCTCCAGAGGTATAGGAGGCCAAAAAAAAAGGGGGACAGAGCAGACAGCCCCCAAAGGGGATGCCTGCTCTGCCCCCCTATGAGACAGGTTCACTCACTCACACAGACACACCTATTCACTTGGGCCTTCTCCCTCATGCCCTGCTGACATCCATGCAGGCCCACATTGACCTTTGTGACCTCTGGAGCTCCATGCCTCTTTTTAAACTCTCTCTTCCCATTAAAAGCCTCTCTCACATGGGCTTGAGAGTACAGCTTACTCCCTTGACCTCCAGAGGTATAGGAGGCCAAAAAAAAAGGGGGACAGAGCAGACAGCCCCCAAAGGGGATGCCTGCTCTGCCCCCCTATGAGACAGGTTCACTCACTCACATAGACACACCTATTCACTTGGGCCTTCTCTCTGTGGCCCTGCTGACAGCCATGCAGGCCCACATTGACCTTTGTGACCTCTGGAGCTCCATGCCTCTTTTTAAACTCTCTCTTCCCATTAAAAGCCTCTCTCACATGGGCTTGAGAGTACAGCTTACTCCCTTGACCTCCAGAGGTATAGGAGGCCAAAAAAAAAGGGGGACAGAGCAGACAGCCCCCAAAGGGGATGCCTGCTCTGCCCCCCTATGAGACAGGTTCACTCACTCACACAGACACACCTATTCACTTGGGCCTTCTCTCTGTGGCCCTGCTGACAGCCATGCAGGCCCACATTGACCTTTGTGACCTCTGGAGCTCATTGCCTCCATCTCTACACTCCATGCCCAGTGAAACCCTCTCTCACTCGGCCTGAGACTGCAGCTCACTCCCTGGATGGCCTGGGCTCCAGAACCACGACCACCAGGCCCACACTCCCTGCCCACTCAAACCCTCTCTCACTCGGCCTGAGACTGCAGCTCACTCCCTGGACCTCCATGCCTCTCCGACCTCCATGCCTCCAGGCCCACACTCTGTGTCCGCTCAAACCATCTCTCACTCGGACTGAGACTGCAGCTCACTGCATGGGCGTCCCCGACCTCCATGCCTCCAGGCCCACACTCTGTGTCCGCTCAAACCATCTCTCACTCGGACTGAGACTGCAGCTCACTGCATGGGCCTCCCCGACCTCCATGCCTCCAGGCCCACACTCTGTGTCCGCTCAAACCATCTCTCACTCGGACTGAGACTGCAGCTCACTGCATGGGCGTCCCCGACCTCCATGCCTCCAGGCCCACACTCCGTGTCCGCTCAAACCATCTCTCACTCGGACTGAGACTGCAGCTCACTGCATGGGCGTCCCCGACCTCCATGCCTCCAGGCCCACACTCTGTGTCCGCTCAAACCATCTCTCACTCGGACTGAGACTGCAGCTCACTGCATGGGCGTCCCCGACCTCCATGCATCCAGGCCCACACTCTGTGTCCGCTCAAACCATCTCTCACTCGGACTGAGACTGCAGCTCACTGCATGGGCGTCCCCGACCTCCATGCCTCCAGGCCCACACTCCGTGTCCGCTCAAACCATCTCTCACTCGGACTGAGACTGCAGCTCACTGCAT
>NW_028156711.1:67500-75000 GCF_964263955.1 Coregonus lavaretus
AGGCCGAGAGGTTTGCCATCACCCCCGGATCAATCCGCCATGGAAGTCTATTCTCTGAAAACGAGGTTTTCAAAATCGCGCCGGTACCTGTCTGGCCGACCTGGAACCGAGTGGGGCTACTACGGGAGAGGCCAAATTATCGACATAAGCCCTGCCACCCGCTGGGCCTGTCTGTGCTCCGCCGTTTGGGGGAAAAAACAGCGATTTCGGTTTTGAAAAAACGACTTAAAACGTTAATAATTCAAAAACTAAAAGTCCAATCAGGATGGGGTTTTTTTGGCGCAAAAGGGCACGAATAGACGCACATTTATATATAAATTAATTCGTTTTTGGAAATTTTTTACTATATTTTAATTATGTTAGAAAAGTGAAAAAAAAAAATAGGGGTCAGAACGGTTGATGTTCCTATACGAGTTAAGAAAAACCCTTTTAGGTAATGGAAGTTCATCATAAAAGAGGATAATAGACCAAATTTGGGACCTCTAGCTCATCGGGAAGTATTTTTAAACATTATTTGAAAAAATCGGAAAAATCGGCCGAAATTGCACTATGTCCCTTCGTGCATGGTAACCCAAATGAGAACCAGGGGGAACGGCTCCTGACTCACACAAGGCCGACATGGGTGCTCTTGGTCGGATTGGGTTGTGGGTCAGACACCCCCACATGGAAGACCGCCGGCGGTCGATGGGAGAACCAGAGACCGACTCCTGGCTCACGGAAGGCCGATTTGGGTGCACTTGGTCGGATTGGGTTGTGGGTCAGACACCCCAACATGGTTGTCCGTCGGCGGACACCAGGAGAACCAGGGACCGACTCCTGGCTCACGGAAGGCCGATTTGATGCACTTTTTTCGGATTGGGGTGGTGGTCAGACACCCCCATATGGAAATCATCCGGTTGACATTAGGAGAACCAGGGACCGACTCCTGGCTCCCGGAAGGCCGATTTTGATGCACTTTTCTCGGATTGGGTTGGTGGTCAGACACCCCCATATGGAAATCATCCGGTTGACACTATGAGAACCAGGGACCGACTCCTGGCTCCCGGAAGGCCGATTTTGATGCACTTTTCTCGGATTGGGTTGGTGGTCAGACACCCCCATATGGAAATCATCCGGTTGACACTATGAGAACCAGGGACCGACTCCTGGCTCCCGGAAGGCCGATTTTGATGCACTTTTCTCGGATTGGGTTGGTGGTCAGACACCCCCATATGGAAATCATCCGGTTGACACTATGAGAACCAGGGATCGACTCCTGGCTCCCGGAAGGCCGATTTTGATGCACTTTTCTCGGATTGGGTTGGTGGTCAGACACCCCCATATGGAAATCATCCGGTTGACACTATGAGAACCAGGGACCGACTCCTGGCTCCCGGAAGGCCGATTTTGATGCACTTTTCTCGGATTGGGTTGGTGGTCAGACACCCCCATATGGAAATCATCCGGTTGACACTATGAGAACCAGGGACCGACTCCTGGCTCCCGGAAGGCCGATTTTGATGCACTTTTCTCGGATTGGGTTGGTGGTCAGACACCCCCATATGGAAATCATCCGGTTGACACTATGAGAACCAGGGATCGACTCCTGGCTCCCGGAAGGCCGATTTTGATGCACTTTTCTCGGATTGGGTTGGTGGTCAGACACCCCCATATGGAAATCATCCGGTTGACACTATGAGAACCAGGGACCGACTCCTGGCTCCCGGAAGGCCGATTTTGATGCACTTTTCTCGGATTGGGTTGGTGGTCAGACACCCCCATATGGAAATCATCCGGTTGACACTATGAGAACCAGGGACCGACTCCTGGCTCCCGGAAGGCCGATTTTGATGCACTTTTCTCGGATTGGGTTGGTGGTCAGACACCCCCATATGGAAATCATCCGGTTGACACTATGAGAACCAGGGACCGACTCCTGGCTCCCGGAAGGCCGATTTTGATGCACTTTTCTCGGATTGGGTTGGTGGTCAGACACCCCCATATGGAAATCATCCGGTTGACACTATGAGAACCAGGGACCGACTCCTGGCTCCCGGAAGGCCGATTTTGATGCACTTTTCTCGGATTGGGTTGGTGGTCAGACACCCCCATATGGAAATCATCCGGTTGACACTATGAGAACCAGGGACCGACTCCTGGCTCCCGGAAGGCCGATTTTGATGCACTTTTCTCGGATTGGGTTGGTGGTCAGACACCCCCATATGGAAATCATCCGGTTGACACTATGAGAACCAGGGACCGACTCCTGGCTCCCGGAAGGCCGATTTTGATGCACTTTTCTCGGATTGGGTTGGTGGTCAGACACCCCCATATGGAAATCATCCGGTTGACACTATGAGAACCAGGGACCGACTCCTGGCTCCCGGAAGGCCGATTTTGATGCACTTTTCTCGGATTGGGTTGGTGGTCAGACACCCCCATATGGAAATCATCCGGTTGACACTATGAGAACCAGGGACCGACTCCTGGCTCCCGGAAGGCCGATTTTGATGCACTTTTCTCGGATTGGGTTGGTGGTCAGACACCCCCATATGGAAATCATCCGGTTGACACTATGAGAACCAGGGACCGACTCCTGGCTCCCGGAAGGCCGATTTTGATGCACTTTTCTCGGATTGGGTTGGTGGTCAGACACCCCCATATGGAAATCATCCGGTTGACACTATGAGAACCAGGGACCGACTCCTGGCTCCCGGAAGGCCGATTTTGATGCACTTTTCTCGGATTGGGTTGGTGGTCAGACACCCCCATATGGAAATCATCCGGTTGACACTATGAGAACCAGGGATCGACTCCTGGCTCCCGGAAGGCCGATTTTGATGCACTTTTCTCGGATTGGGTTGGTGGTCAGACACCCCCATATGGAAATCATCCGGTTGACACTATGAGAACCAGGGACCGACTCCTGGCTCCCGGAAGGCCGATTTTGATGCACTTTTCTCGGATTGGGTTGGTGGTCAGACACCCCCATATGGAAATCATCCGGTTGACACTATGAGAACCAGGGACCGACTCCTGGCTCCCGGAAGGCCGATTTTGATGCACTTTTCTCGGATTGGGTTGGTGGTCAGACACCCCCATATGGAAATCATCCGGTTGACACTATGAGAACCAGGGACCGACTCCTGGCTCCCGGAAGGCCGATTTTGATGCACTTTTCTCGGATTGGGTTGGTGGTCAGACACCCCCATATGGAAACCATCCGGTTGACACCAGGAGAACCAGGGACCGACTCCTGGCTCCCGGAAGGCCGATTTTGATGCACTTTTCTCGGATTGGGTTGGTGGTCAGACACCCCCATATGGAAACCATCCGGTTGACACCAGGAGAACCAGGGACCGACTCCTGGCTCCCGGAAGGCCGATTTTGATGCACTTTTCTCGGATTGGGTTGGTGGTCAGACACCCCCATATGGAAACCATCCGGTTGACACTATGAGAACCAGGGACCGACTCCTGGCTCCCGGAAGGCCGATTTTGATGCACTTTTCTCGGATTGGGTTGGTGGTCAGACACCCCCATATGGAAACCATCCGGTTGACACCAGGAGAACCAGGGACCGACTCCTGGCTCCCGGAAGGCCGATTTTGATGCACTTTTCTCGGATTGGGTTGGTGGTCAGACACCCCCATATGGAAATCATCCGGTTGACACTATGAGAACCAGGGACCGACTCCTGGCTCCCGGAAGGCCGATTTTGATGCACTTTTCTCGGATTGGGTTGGTGGTCAGACACCCCCATATGGAAACCATCCGGTTGACACCAGGAGAACCAGGGACCGACTCCTGGCTCCCGGAAGGCCGATTTTGATGCACTTTTCTCGGATTGGGTTGGTGGTCAGACACCCCCATATGGAAACCATCCGGTTGACACCAGGAGAACCAGGGACCGACTCCTGGCTCCCGGAAGGCCGATTTTGATGCACTTTTCTCGGATTGGGTTGGTGGTCAGACACCCCCATATGGAAACCATCCGGTTGACACTATGAGAACCAGGGACCGACTCCTGGCTCCCGGAAGGCCGATTTTGATGCACTTTTCTCGGATTGGGTTGGTGGTCAGACACCCCCATATGGAAACCATCCGGTTGACACCAGGAGAACCAGGGACCGACTCCTGGCTCCCGGAAGGCCGATTTTGATGCACTTTTCTCGGATTGGGTTCTTGGTCAGACACCCCCATATGGTAAACCGCCGGCGGACACTAGGAGAACCAGGGGAGGCTATTACCTCACACATGGGGGTTTTGGGTGCCCTTGGCCGGCTTGGGGGTGACCCCAAGAGTGGGTCCAAGACCCCACACCCGGATCCATCCACAGGGGGGCGCCACATGTCATTTTAAGCCTGATTTCACTAGGGGAACCAGGGGATGATCTTAACTCACAAATGGGGGTTTTGGGTGCCCATGGCCGGCTTGGGGGTGACCCCAAGAGGGGGTCCAAGACCCCACAGCCGGATCCATCCACAGGGGGGCGCCACATGTCATTTTAAGCCTGATTTCACTATGGGTACCCAGGGGAGGCTGTTCACTCACACATGGGGGTTTTGGGTGCCCATTGAAGGCATGGCCAGCTTGGGGGGGACCCCAAGAAGGGGTCCAAGACCCCACAGCCGGATCCATCCACAGGGGGGCGCCACATGTCACTTTAGGCCGGATTTCACTATGGGTACCCAGGGGAGGCTGTTCACTCACACATGGGGGTTTTGGGTGCCCATTGAAGGCATGGCCAGCTTGGGGGGGACCCCAAGAAGGGGTCCAAGCACCCACAGCCGGATCTATCCACAGGGGGGCGCCACATGTCATTTTAAGCCTGATTTCACTATGGGTACCCAGGGGAGGCTGTTCACTCACACATGGGGGTTTGGGGTGCCCATGGTCGGCATGGATGGCTTGGGGGGGACCCCAAGAAGGGGTCCAAGCACCCACAGCCGGATCTATCCACAGGGGGGCGCCACATGTCATTTTAAGCCTGATTTCACTATGGGGACCCAGGGGAGGCTGTTCACTCACACATGGGGGTTTTGGGTGCCCATGGTCGGCATGGCTGGCTTGGGGGAGACCCCAAGAAGGGGTCCAAGCACCCCCACCCGAATCCATCCACAGGGGGGCGCCACAGGTCACTTTAAGCCGGATTTCACTATGGGTACACTGGGGAGGCTGTTCACTCACACATGGGAGTTTTGGGTGCCCATGGTCGGCATGGCTGGCTTGGAGGAGACCCCAAGAAGGGGTCCAAGCACCCCCACCAAGATCCATCCACAGGGGGGCGCCACAGGTCACTTTAAGCCGGATTTCACTATGGGTACCCAGGGGAGGCTGTTCACTCACACATGGGGGTTTTGGGTGCCCATGGTCGGCATGGCTGGCTTGGAGGAGACCCCAAGAAGGGGTCCAAGCACCCCCACCAAGATCCATCCACAGGGGGGCGCCACAGGTCACTTTAAGCCTGATTTCACTATGGGTACCCAGGGGAGGCTGTTCACTCACACATGGGGGTTTTGGGTGCCCATGGTCGGCATGGCTGGCTTGGGGGAGACCCCAAGAAGGGGTCCAAGCACCCCCACCAAGATCCATCCACAGGGGGGCGCCACAGGTCATTTTAGGCCTGATTTCACTATGGGGACACAGGGGAGGCTTTTCACTCACACATCGGGGTTTTGGGTGCCCTTGGTCGGCATGGCTGGCTTGGAGGAGACCCCAAGAAGGGGTCCAAGCACCCCCACCAAGATCCATCCACAGGGGGGCGCCACAGGTCACTTTAAGCCGGATTTCACTATGGGTACACTGGGGAGGCTGTTCACTCACACATGGGGGTTTTGGGTGCCCATGGCCGGCATGGCCAGCTTGGGGGAGACCCCAAGAAGGGGTCCAAGCACCCCCACCAAGATCCATCCACAGGGGGGCGCCACAGGTCATTTTAGGCCTGATTTCACTATGGGGACACAGGGGAGGCTTTTCACTCACACATGGGGGTTTTGGGTGCCCTTGGTCGGCATGGCTGGCTTGGGGGGGACCCCAAGAAGGGGTCCAAGCACCCCCATCCAGATCCATCCACAGGGGGGCGCCACATGTCATTGTAGGCCTGATTTCACTATGGGGACCCAGGGGAGGCTTTTCACTCACACATGGGGGTTTTGGGTGCCCATGGCCGGCATGGCCAGCTTGGGGGAGACCCCAAGAAGGGGTCCAAGCACCCCCATCCAGATCCATCCACAGGGGGGCGCCACAGGTCATTTTCACTAGGAGAACCAGGGGAGGGCTCCTGACTCACACATGGGCATTCTGGGTGCCCATGGCTGGGATGGGTGAGACAGAGTCCAGCCCTCCACACACAAAAGTGATCCAGCAGGCCAGAAGAAAGGGGAGAGAGAGAGAGAGAGAGAGAGAGAACAAATAATACATGGGCACAGAGCAGCCAGCCTCCATTGGAGCTGCCTGCACAGTGCTGCCCTCCTGTGGGAAAGGTTCACACACACACTCACTCACTCACTCACACAGACACACACAGACAAACCTATTCACTTGGGCCTTCTCCCTCATGCCCTGCTGACATCCATGCAGGCCCACATTGACCTTTGTGACCTCTGGAGCTCCATGCACCTTGTTCTAAACTCCCTGCCTAGTAAAGGGCATCTCCCATGGGCATGAGAGTACAGCTCACTCCCCTGGAGCACCATGCCTCTTTTTAATCACTCTCTCCCTATTAAAACCCTCTCTCCCATGGGCTTGAGAGTACAGCTTACTCCCTTGACCTCCAGAGGTATAGGAGGCCAAAAAAAAAGGGGGACAGAGCAGACAGCCCCCAAAGGGGATGCCTGCTCTGCCCCCCTATGAGACAGGTTCACTCACTCACACAGACACACCTATTCACTTGGGCCTTCTCCCTCATGCCCTGCTGACATCCATGCAGGCCCACATTGACCTTTGTGACCTCTGGAGCTCCATGCCTCTTTTTAAACTCTCTCTTCCCATTAAAAGCCTCTCTCACATGGGCTTGAGAGTACAGCTTACTCCCTTGACCTCCAGAGGTATAGGAGGCCAAAAAAAAAGGGGGACAGAGCAGACAGCCCCCAAAGGGGATGCCTGCTCTGCCCCCCTATGAGACAGGTTCACTCACTCACATAGACACACCTATTCACTTGGGCCTTCTCTCTGTGGCCCTGCTGACAGCCATGCAGGCCCACATTGACCTTTGTGACCTCTGGAGCTCCATGCCTCTTTTTAAACTCTCTCTTCCCATTAAAAGCCTCTCTCACATGGGCTTGAGAGTACAGCTTACTCCCTTGACCTCCAGAGGTATAGGAGGCCAAAAAAAAAGGGGGACAGAGCAGACAGCCCCCAAAGGGGATGCCTGCTCTGCCCCCCTATGAGACAGGTTCACTCACTCACACAGACACACCTATTCACTTGGGCCTTCTCTCTGTGGCCCTGCTGACAGCCATGCAGGCCCACATTGACCTTTGTGACCTCTGGAGCTCATTGCCTCCATCTCTACACTCCA
>NW_028156711.1:85000-95000 GCF_964263955.1 Coregonus lavaretus
CTTCGGAGCGTTGGAACCATGGTTCTGAGGGACCCAGAACCCTCAAACATGCCCGATTCCCAATATCCGCACAGGCCGAGAGGTTTGCCATCACCCCCGGATCAATCCGCCATGGAAGTCTATTCTCTGAAAACGAGGTTTTCAAAATCGCGCCGGTACCTGTCTGGCCGACCTGGAACCGAGTGGGGCTACTACGGGAGAGGCCAAATTATCGACATAAGCCCTGCCACCCGCTGGGCCTGTCTGTGCTCCGCCGTTTGGGGGAAAAAACAGCGATTTCGGTTTTGAAAAAACGACTTAAAACGTTAATAATTCAAAAACTAAAAGTCCAATCAGGATGGGGTTTTTTTGGCGCAAAAGGGCACGAATAGACGCACATTTATATATAAATTAATTCGTTTTTGGAAATTTTTTACTATATTTTAATTATGTTAGAAAAGTGAAAAAAAAAAATAGGGGTCAGAACGGTTGATGTTCCTATACGAGTTAAGAAAAACCCTTTTAGGTAATGGAAGTTCATCATAAAAGAGGATAATAGACCAAATTTGGGACCTCTAGCTCATCGGGAAGTATTTTTAAACATTATTTGAAAAAATCGGAAAAATCGGCCGAAATTGCACTATGTCCCTTCGTGCATGGTAACCCAAATGAGAACCAGGGGGAACGGCTCCTGACTCACACAAGGCCGACATGGGTGCTCTTGGTCGGATTGGGTTGTGGGTCAGACACCCCCACATGGAAGACCGCCGGCGGTCGATGGGAGAACCAGAGACCGACTCCTGGCTCACGGAAGGCCGATTTGGGTGCACTTGGTCGGATTGGGTTGTGGGTCAGACACCCCAACATGGTTGTCCGTCGGCGGACACCAGGAGAACCAGGGACCGACTCCTGGCTCACGGAAGGCCGATTTGATGCACTTTTTTCGGATTGGGGTGGTGGTCAGACACCCCCATATGGAAATCATCCGGTTGACATTAGGAGAACCAGGGACCGACTCCTGGCTCCCGGAAGGCCGATTTTGATGCACTTTTCTCGGATTGGGTTGGTGGTCAGACACCCCCATATGGAAATCATCCGGTTGACACTATGAGAACCAGGGACCGACTCCTGGCTCCCGGAAGGCCGATTTTGATGCACTTTTCTCGGATTGGGTTGGTGGTCAGACACCCCCATATGGAAATCATCCGGTTGACACTATGAGAACCAGGGACCGACTCCTGGCTCCCGGAAGGCCGATTTTGATGCACTTTTCTCGGATTGGGTTGGTGGTCAGACACCCCCATATGGAAATCATCCGGTTGACACTATGAGAACCAGGGACCGACTCCTGGCTCCCGGAAGGCCGATTTTGATGCACTTTTCTCGGATTGGGTTGGTGGTCAGACACCCCCATATGGAAATCATCCGGTTGACACTATGAGAACCAGGGACCGACTCCTGGCTCCCGGAAGGCCGATTTTGATGCACTTTTCTCGGATTGGGTTGGTGGTCAGACACCCCCATATGGAAATCATCCGGTTGACACTATGAGAACCAGGGACCGACTCCTGGCTCCCGGAAGGCCGATTTTGATGCACTTTTCTCGGATTGGGTTGGTGGTCAGACACCCCCATATGGAAATCATCCGGTTGACACTATGAGAACCAGGGACCGACTCCTGGCTCCCGGAAGGCCGATTTTGATGCACTTTTCTCGGATTGGGTTGGTGGTCAGACACCCCCATATGGAAATCATCCGGTTGACACTATGAGAACCAGGGACCGACTCCTGGCTCCCGGAAGGCCGATTTTGATGCACTTTTCTCGGATTGGGTTGGTGGTCAGACACCCCCATATGGAAATCATCCGGTTGACACTATGAGAACCAGGGATCGACTCCTGGCTCCCGGAAGGCCGATTTTGATGCACTTTTCTCGGATTGGGTTGGTGGTCAGACACCCCCATATGGAAATCATCCGGTTGACACTATGAGAACCAGGGACCGACTCCTGGCTCCCGGAAGGCCGATTTTGATGCACTTTTCTCGGATTGGGTTGGTGGTCAGACACCCCCATATGGAAATCATCCGGTTGACACTATGAGAACCAGGGACCGACTCCTGGCTCCCGGAAGGCCGATTTTGATGCACTTTTCTCGGATTGGGTTGGTGGTCAGACACCCCCATATGGAAATCATCCGGTTGACACTATGAGAACCAGGGACCGACTCCTGGCTCCCGGAAGGCCGATTTTGATGCACTTTTCTCGGATTGGGTTGGTGGTCAGACACCCCCATATGGAAATCATCCGGTTGACACTATGAGAACCAGGGACCGACTCCTGGCTCCCGGAAGGCCGATTTTGATGCACTTTTCTCGGATTGGGTTGGTGGTCAGACACCCCCATATGGAAATCATCCGGTTGACACTATGAGAACCAGGGACCGACTCCTGGCTCCCGGAAGGCCGATTTTGATGCACTTTTCTCGGATTGGGTTGGTGGTCAGACACCCCCATATGGAAATCATCCGGTTGACACTATGAGAACCAGGGACCGACTCCTGGCTCCCGGAAGGCCGATTTTGATGCACTTTTCTCGGATTGGGTTGGTGGTCAGACACCCCCATATGGAAATCATCCGGTTGACACTATGAGAACCAGGGATCGACTCCTGGCTCCCGGAAGGCCGATTTTGATGCACTTTTCTCGGATTGGGTTGGTGGTCAGACACCCCCATATGGAAATCATCCGGTTGACACTATGAGAACCAGGGACCGACTCCTGGCTCCCGGAAGGCCGATTTTGATGCACTTTTCTCGGATTGGGTTGGTGGTCAGACACCCCCATATGGAAATCATCCGGTTGACACTATGAGAACCAGGGACCGACTCCTGGCTCCCGGAAGGCCGATTTTGATGCACTTTTCTCGGATTGGGTTGGTGGTCAGACACCCCCATATGGAAATCATCCGGTTGACACTATGAGAACCAGGGACCGACTCCTGGCTCCCGGAAGGCCGATTTTGATGCACTTTTCTCGGATTGGGTTGGTGGTCAGACACCCCCATATGGAAATCATCCGGTTGACACTATGAGAACCAGGGACCGACTCCTGGCTCCCGGAAGGCCGATTTTGATGCACTTTTCTCGGATTGGGTTGGTGGTCAGACACCCCCATATGGAAATCATCCGGTTGACACTATGAGAACCAGGGACCGACTCCTGGCTCCCGGAAGGCCGATTTTGATGCACTTTTCTCGGATTGGGTTGGTGGTCAGACACCCCCATATGGAAATCATCCGGTTGACACTATGAGAACCAGGGACCGACTCCTGGCTCCCGGAAGGCCGATTTTGATGCACTTTTCTCGGATTGGGTTGGTGGTCAGACACCCCCATATGGAAATCATCCGGTTGACACTATGAGAACCAGGGACCGACTCCTGGCTCCCGGAAGGCCGATTTTGATGCACTTTTCTCGGATTGGGTTGGTGGTCAGACACCCCCATATGGAAATCATCCGGTTGACACTATGAGAACCAGGGACCGACTCCTGGCTCCCGGAAGGCCGATTTTGATGCACTTTTCTCGGATTGGGTTGGTGGTCAGACACCCCCATATGGAAATCATCCGGTTGACACTATGAGAACCAGGGATCGACTCCTGGCTCCCGGAAGGCCGATTTTGATGCACTTTTCTCGGATTGGGTTGGTGGTCAGACACCCCCATATGGAAATCATCCGGTTGACACTATGAGAACCAGGGACCGACTCCTGGCTCCCGGAAGGCCGATTTTGATGCACTTTTCTCGGATTGGGTTGGTGGTCAGACACCCCCATATGGAAATCATCCGGTTGACACTATGAGAACCAGGGACCGACTCCTGGCTCCCGGAAGGCCGATTTTGATGCACTTTTCTCGGATTGGGTTGGTGGTCAGACACCCCCATATGGAAATCATCCGGTTGACACTATGAGAACCAGGGACCGACTCCTGGCTCCCGGAAGGCCGATTTTGATGCACTTTTCTCGGATTGGGTTGGTGGTCAGACACCCCCATATGGAAACCATCCGGTTGACATTAGGAGAACCAGGGACCGACTCCTGGCTCCCGGAAGGCCGATTTTGATGCACTTTTCTCGGATTGGGTTGGTGGTCAGACACCCCCATATGGAAATCATCCGGTTGACACTATGAGAACCAGGGACCGACTCCTGGCTCCCGGAAGGCCGATTTTGATGCACTTTTCTCGGATTGGGTTGGTGGTCAGACACCCCCATATGGAAATCATCCGGTTGACACTATGAGAACCAGGGACCGACTCCTGGCTCCCGGAAGGCCGATTTTGATGCACTTTTCTCGGATTGGGTTGGTGGTCAGACACCCCCATATGGAAACCATCCGGTTGACACCAGGAGAACCAGGGACCGACTCCTGGCTCCCGGAAGGCCGATTTTGATGCACTTTTCTCGGATTGGGTTGGTGGTCAGACACCCCCATATGGAAACCATCCGGTTGACACCAGGAGAACCAGGGACCGACTCCTGGCTCCCGGAAGGCCGATTTTGATGCACTTTTCTCGGATTGGGTTGGTGGTCAGACACCCCCATATGGAAATCATCCGGTTGACACTATGAGAACCAGGGACCGACTCCTGGCTCCCGGAAGGCCGATTTTGATGCACTTTTCTCGGATTGGGTTGGTGGTCAGACACCCCCATATGGAAATCATCCGGTTGACACTATGAGAACCAGGGACCGACTCCTGGCTCCCGGAAGGCCGATTTTGATGCACTTTTCTCGGATTGGGTTGGTGGTCAGACACCCCCATATGGAAACCATCCGGTTGACACCAGGAGAACCAGGGACCGACTCCTGGCTCCCGGAAGGCCGATTTTGATGCACTTTTCTCGGATTGGGTTGGTGGTCAGACACCCCCATATGGAAACCATCCGGTTGACACTATGAGAACCAGGGACCGACTCCTGGCTCCCGGAAGGCCGATTTTGATGCACTTTTCTCGGATTGGGTTGGTGGTCAGACACCCCCATATGGAAACCATCCGGTTGACACCAGGAGAACCAGGGACCGACTCCTGGCTCCCGGAAGGCCGATTTTGATGCACTTTTCTCGGATTGGGTTCTTGGTCAGACACCCCCATATGGTAAACCGCCGGCGGACACTAGGAGAACCAGGGGAGGCTATTACCTCACACATGGGGGTTTTGGGTGCCCTTGGCCGGCTTGGGGGTGACCCCAAGAGTGGGTCCAAGACCCCACACCCGGATCCATCCACAGGGGGGCGCCACATGTCATTTTAAGCCTGATTTCACTAGGGGAACCAGGGGATGATCTTAACTCACAAATGGGGGTTTTGGGTGCCCATGGCCGGCTTGGGGGTGACCCCAAGAGGGGGTCCAAGACCCCACAGCCGGATCCATCCACAGGGGGGCGCCACATGTCATTTTAAGCCTGATTTCACTATGGGTACCCAGGGGAGGCTGTTCACTCACACATGGGGGTTTTGGGTGCCCATTGAAGGCATGGCCAGCTTGGGGGGGACCCCAAGAAGGGGTCCAAGACCCCACAGCCGGATCCATCCACAGGGGGGCGCCACATGTCACTTTAGGCCGGATTTCACTATGGGTACCCAGGGGAGGCTGTTCACTCACACATGGGGGTTTTGGGTGCCCATTGAAGGCATGGCCAGCTTGGGGGGGACCCCAAGAAGGGGTCCAAGCACCCACAGCCGGATCTATCCACAGGGGGGCGCCACATGTCATTTTAAGCCTGATTTCACTATGGGTACCCAGGGGAGGCTGTTCACTCACACATGGGGGTTTGGGGTGCCCATGGTCGGCATGGATGGCTTGGGGGGGACCCCAAGAAGGGGTCCAAGCACCCACAGCCGGATCTATCCACAGGGGGGCGCCACATGTCATTTTAAGCCTGATTTCACTATGGGGACCCAGGGGAGGCTGTTCACTCACACATGGGGGTTTTGGGTGCCCATGGTCGGCATGGCTGGCTTGGGGGAGACCCCAAGAAGGGGTCCAAGCACCCCCACCCGAATCCATCCACAGGGGGGCGCCACAGGTCACTTTAAGCCGGATTTCACTATGGGTACACTGGGGAGGCTGTTCACTCACACATGGGAGTTTTGGGTGCCCATGGTCGGCATGGCTGGCTTGGAGGAGACCCCAAGAAGGGGTCCAAGCACCCCCACCAAGATCCATCCACAGGGGGGCGCCACAGGTCACTTTAAGCCGGATTTCACTATGGGTACCCAGGGGAGGCTGTTCACTCACACATGGGGGTTTTGGGTGCCCATGGTCGGCATGGCTGGCTTGGAGGAGACCCCAAGAAGGGGTCCAAGCACCCCCACCAAGATCCATCCACAGGGGGGCGCCACAGGTCACTTTAAGCCTGATTTCACTATGGGTACCCAGGGGAGGCTGTTCACTCACACATGGGGGTTTTGGGTGCCCATGGTCGGCATGGCTGGCTTGGGGGAGACCCCAAGAAGGGGTCCAAGCACCCCCACCAAGATCCATCCACAGGGGGGCGCCACAGGTCATTTTAGGCCTGATTTCACTATGGGGACACAGGGGAGGCTTTTCACTCACACATCGGGGTTTTGGGTGCCCTTGGTCGGCATGGCTGGCTTGGAGGAGACCCCAAGAAGGGGTCCAAGCACCCCCACCAAGATCCATCCACAGGGGGGCGCCACAGGTCACTTTAAGCCGGATTTCACTATGGGTACACTGGGGAGGCTGTTCACTCACACATGGGGGTTTTGGGTGCCCATGGCCGGCATGGCCAGCTTGGGGGAGACCCCAAGAAGGGGTCCAAGCACCCCCACCAAGATCCATCCACAGGGGGGCGCCACAGGTCATTTTAGGCCTGATTTCACTATGGGGACACAGGGGAGGCTTTTCACTCACACATGGGGGTTTTGGGTGCCCTTGGTCGGCATGGCTGGCTTGGGGGGGACCCCAAGAAGGGGTCCAAGCACCCCCATCCAGATCCATCCACAGGGGGGCGCCACATGTCATTGTAGGCCTGATTTCACTATGGGGACCCAGGGGAGGCTTTTCACTCACACATGGGGGTTTTGGGTGCCCATGGCCGGCATGGCCAGCTTGGGGGAGACCCCAAGAAGGGGTCCAAGCACCCCCATCCAGATCCATCCACAGGGGGGCGCCACAGGTCATTTTCACTAGGAGAACCAGGGGAGGGCTCCTGACTCACACATGGGCATTCTGGGTGCCCATGGCTGGGATGGGTGAGACAGAGTCCAGCCCTCCACACACAAAAGTGATCCAGCAGGCCAGAAGAAAGGGGAGAGAGAGAGAGAGAGAGAGAGAACAAATAATACATGGGCACAGAGCAGCCAGCCTCCATTGGAGCTGCCTGCACAGTGCTGCCCTCCTGTGGGAAAGGTTCACACACACACTCACTCACTCACTCACACAGACACACACAGACAAACCTATTCACTTGGGCCTTCTCCCTCATGCCCTGCTGACATCCATGCAGGCCCACATTGACCTTTGTGACCTCTGGAGCTCCATGCACCTTGTTCTAAACTCCCTGCCTAGTAAAGGGCATCTCCCATGGGCATGAGAGTACAGCTCACTCCCCTGGAGCACCATGCCTCTTTTTAATCACTCTCTCCCTATTAAAACCCTCTCTCCCATGGGCTTGAGAGTACAGCTTACTCCCTTGACCTCCAGAGGTATAGGAGGCCAAAAAAAAAGGGGGACAGAGCAGACAGCCCCCAAAGGGGATGCCTGCTCTGCCCCCCTATGAGACAGGTTCACTCACTCACACAGACACACCTATTCACTTGGGCCTTCTCCCTCATGCCCTGCTGACATCCATGCAGGCCCACATTGACCTTTGTGACCTCTGGAGCTCCATGCCTCTTTTTAAACTCTCTCTTCCCATTAAAAGCCTCTCTCACATGGGCTTGAGAGTACAGCTTACTCCCTTGACCTCCAGAGGTATAGGAGGCCAAAAAAAAAGGGGGACAGAGCAGACAGCCCCCAAAGGGGATGCCTGCTCTGCCCCCCTATGAGACAGGTTCACTCACTCACACAGACACACCTATTCACTTGGGCCTTCTCCCTCATGCCCTGCTGACATCCATGCAGGCCCACATTGACCTTTGTGACCTCTGGAGCTCCATGCCTCTTTTTAAACTCTCTCTTCCCATTAAAAGCCTCTCTCACATGGGCTTGAGAGTACAGCTTACTCCCTTGACCTCCAGAGGTATAGGAGGCCAAAAAAAAAGGGGGACAGAGCAGACAGCCCCCAAAGGGGATGCCTGCTCTGCCCCCCTATGAGACAGGTTCACTCACTCACATAGACACACCTATTCACTTGGGCCTTCTCTCTGTGGCCCTGCTGACAGCCATGCAGGCCCACATTGACCTTTGTGACCTCTGGAGCTCCATGCCTCTTTTTAAACTCTCTCTTCCCATTAAAAGCCTCTCTCACATGGGCTTGAGAGTACAGCTTACTCCCTTGACCTCCAGAGGTATAGGAGGCCAAAAAAAAAGGGGGACAGAGCAGACAGCCCCCAAAGGGGATGCCTGCTCTGCCCCCCTATGAGACAGGTTCACTCACTCACACAGACACACCTATTCACTTGGGCCTTCTCTCTGTGGCCCTGCTGACAGCCATGCAGGCCCACATTGACCTTTGTGACCTCTGGAGCTCATTGCCTCCATCTCTACACTCCATGCCCAGTGAAACCCTCTCTCACTCGGCCTGAGACTGCAGCTCACTCCCTGGATGGCCTGGGCTCCAGAACCACGACCACCAGGCCCACACTCCCTGCCCACTCAAACCCTCTCTCACTCGGCCTGAGACTGCAGCTCACTCCCTGGACCTCCATGCCTCTCCGACCTCCATGCCTCCAGGCCCACACTCTGTGTCCGCTCAAACCATCTCTCACTCGGACTGAGACTGCAGCT
Source organism: Coregonus lavaretus (assembly GCF_964263955.1). Taxonomy (NCBI): domain Eukaryota; kingdom Metazoa; phylum Chordata; class Actinopteri; order Salmoniformes; family Salmonidae; genus Coregonus; species Coregonus lavaretus. The sequence goes on from NW_028156711.1 coordinate 93,953, forward strand.
CACTGCATGGGCGTCCCCGACCTCCATGCCTCCAGGCCCACACTCTGTGTCCGCTCAAACCATCTCTCACTCGGACTGAGACTGCAGCTCACTGCATGGGCCTCCCCGACCTCCATGCCTCCAGGCCCACACTCTGTGTCCGCTCAAACCATCTCTCACTCGGACTGAGACTGCAGCTCACTGCATGGGCGTCCCCGACCTCCATGCCTCCAGGCCCACACTCCGTGTCCGCTCAAACCATCTCTCACTCGGACTGAGACTGCAGCTCACTGCATGGGCGTCCCCGACCTCCATGCCTCCAGGCCCACACTCTGTGTCCGCTCAAACCATCTCTCACTCGGACTGAGACTGCAGCTCACTGCATGGGCGTCCCCGACCTCCATGCATCCAGGCCCACACTCTGTGTCCGCTCAAACCATCTCTCACTCGGACTGAGACTGCAGCTCACTGCATGGGCGTCCCCGACCTCCATGCCTCCAGGCCCACACTCCGTGTCCGCTCAAACCATCTCTCACTCGGACTGAGACTGCAGCTCACTGCATGGGCCTCCCCGACCTCCATGCCTCCAGGCCCACACTCTGTGTCCGCTCAAACCATCTCTCACTCGGACTGAGACTGCAGCTCACTGCATGGGCGTCCCCGACCTCCATGCCTCCAGGCCCACACTCCGTGTCCGCTCAAACCATCTCTCACTCGGACTGAGACTGCAGCTCACTGCATGGGCCTCCCCGACCTCCATGCCTCCAGGCCCACACTCTGTGTCCGCTCAAACCATCTCTCACTCGGACTGAGACTGCAGCTCACTGCATGGGCGTCCCCGACCTCCATGCCTCCAGGCCCACACTCCGTGTCCGCTCAAACCATCTCTCACTCGGACTGAGACTGCAGCTCACTGCATGGGCGTCCCCGACCTCCATGCCTCCAGGCCCACACTCTGTGTCCGCTCAAACCATCTCTCACTCGGACTGAGACTGCAGCTCACTGCATGGGCGTCCCCGACCTCCATGCATCCAGGCCCACACTCTGTGTCCGCTCAAACCATCTCTCA
>NW_028156711.1:105000-112500 GCF_964263955.1 Coregonus lavaretus
ATGGGAGAACCAGAGACCGACTCCTGGCTCACGGAAGGCCGATTTGGGTGCACTTGGTCGGATTGGGTTGTGGGTCAGACACCCCAACATGGTTGTCCGTCGGCGGACACCAGGAGAACCAGGGACCGACTCCTGGCTCACGGAAGGCCGATTTGATGCACTTTTTTCGGATTGGGGTGGTGGTCAGACACCCCCATATGGAAATCATCCGGTTGACATTAGGAGAACCAGGGACCGACTCCTGGCTCCCGGAAGGCCGATTTTGATGCACTTTTCTCGGATTGGGTTGGTGGTCAGACACCCCCATATGGAAATCATCCGGTTGACACTATGAGAACCAGGGACCGACTCCTGGCTCCCGGAAGGCCGATTTTGATGCACTTTTCTCGGATTGGGTTGGTGGTCAGACACCCCCATATGGAAATCATCCGGTTGACACTATGAGAACCAGGGACCGACTCCTGGCTCCCGGAAGGCCGATTTTGATGCACTTTTCTCGGATTGGGTTGGTGGTCAGACACCCCCATATGGAAATCATCCGGTTGACACTATGAGAACCAGGGACCGACTCCTGGCTCCCGGAAGGCCGATTTTGATGCACTTTTCTCGGATTGGGTTGGTGGTCAGACACCCCCATATGGAAATCATCCGGTTGACACTATGAGAACCAGGGACCGACTCCTGGCTCCCGGAAGGCCGATTTTGATGCACTTTTCTCGGATTGGGTTGGTGGTCAGACACCCCCATATGGAAATCATCCGGTTGACACTATGAGAACCAGGGACCGACTCCTGGCTCCCGGAAGGCCGATTTTGATGCACTTTTCTCGGATTGGGTTGGTGGTCAGACACCCCCATATGGAAATCATCCGGTTGACACTATGAGAACCAGGGACCGACTCCTGGCTCCCGGAAGGCCGATTTTGATGCACTTTTCTCGGATTGGGTTGGTGGTCAGACACCCCCATATGGAAATCATCCGGTTGACACTATGAGAACCAGGGACCGACTCCTGGCTCCCGGAAGGCCGATTTTGATGCACTTTTCTCGGATTGGGTTGGTGGTCAGACACCCCCATATGGAAATCATCCGGTTGACACTATGAGAACCAGGGATCGACTCCTGGCTCCCGGAAGGCCGATTTTGATGCACTTTTCTCGGATTGGGTTGGTGGTCAGACACCCCCATATGGAAATCATCCGGTTGACACTATGAGAACCAGGGACCGACTCCTGGCTCCCGGAAGGCCGATTTTGATGCACTTTTCTCGGATTGGGTTGGTGGTCAGACACCCCCATATGGAAATCATCCGGTTGACACTATGAGAACCAGGGACCGACTCCTGGCTCCCGGAAGGCCGATTTTGATGCACTTTTCTCGGATTGGGTTGGTGGTCAGACACCCCCATATGGAAATCATCCGGTTGACACTATGAGAACCAGGGACCGACTCCTGGCTCCCGGAAGGCCGATTTTGATGCACTTTTCTCGGATTGGGTTGGTGGTCAGACACCCCCATATGGAAATCATCCGGTTGACACTATGAGAACCAGGGACCGACTCCTGGCTCCCGGAAGGCCGATTTTGATGCACTTTTCTCGGATTGGGTTGGTGGTCAGACACCCCCATATGGAAATCATCCGGTTGACACTATGAGAACCAGGGACCGACTCCTGGCTCCCGGAAGGCCGATTTTGATGCACTTTTCTCGGATTGGGTTGGTGGTCAGACACCCCCATATGGAAATCATCCGGTTGACACTATGAGAACCAGGGACCGACTCCTGGCTCCCGGAAGGCCGATTTTGATGCACTTTTCTCGGATTGGGTTGGTGGTCAGACACCCCCATATGGAAATCATCCGGTTGACACTATGAGAACCAGGGATCGACTCCTGGCTCCCGGAAGGCCGATTTTGATGCACTTTTCTCGGATTGGGTTGGTGGTCAGACACCCCCATATGGAAATCATCCGGTTGACACTATGAGAACCAGGGACCGACTCCTGGCTCCCGGAAGGCCGATTTTGATGCACTTTTCTCGGATTGGGTTGGTGGTCAGACACCCCCATATGGAAATCATCCGGTTGACACTATGAGAACCAGGGACCGACTCCTGGCTCCCGGAAGGCCGATTTTGATGCACTTTTCTCGGATTGGGTTGGTGGTCAGACACCCCCATATGGAAATCATCCGGTTGACACTATGAGAACCAGGGACCGACTCCTGGCTCCCGGAAGGCCGATTTTGATGCACTTTTCTCGGATTGGGTTGGTGGTCAGACACCCCCATATGGAAACCATCCGGTTGACATTAGGAGAACCAGGGACCGACTCCTGGCTCCCGGAAGGCCGATTTTGATGCACTTTTCTCGGATTGGGTTGGTGGTCAGACACCCCCATATGGAAATCATCCGGTTGACACTATGAGAACCAGGGACCGACTCCTGGCTCCCGGAAGGCCGATTTTGATGCACTTTTCTCGGATTGGGTTGGTGGTCAGACACCCCCATATGGAAATCATCCGGTTGACACTATGAGAACCAGGGACCGACTCCTGGCTCCCGGAAGGCCGATTTTGATGCACTTTTCTCGGATTGGGTTGGTGGTCAGACACCCCCATATGGAAACCATCCGGTTGACACCAGGAGAACCAGGGACCGACTCCTGGCTCCCGGAAGGCCGATTTTGATGCACTTTTCTCGGATTGGGTTGGTGGTCAGACACCCCCATATGGAAACCATCCGGTTGACACCAGGAGAACCAGGGACCGACTCCTGGCTCCCGGAAGGCCGATTTTGATGCACTTTTCTCGGATTGGGTTGGTGGTCAGACACCCCCATATGGAAATCATCCGGTTGACACTATGAGAACCAGGGACCGACTCCTGGCTCCCGGAAGGCCGATTTTGATGCACTTTTCTCGGATTGGGTTGGTGGTCAGACACCCCCATATGGAAATCATCCGGTTGACACTATGAGAACCAGGGACCGACTCCTGGCTCCCGGAAGGCCGATTTTGATGCACTTTTCTCGGATTGGGTTGGTGGTCAGACACCCCCATATGGAAACCATCCGGTTGACACCAGGAGAACCAGGGACCGACTCCTGGCTCCCGGAAGGCCGATTTTGATGCACTTTTCTCGGATTGGGTTGGTGGTCAGACACCCCCATATGGAAACCATCCGGTTGACACCAGGAGAACCAGGGACCGACTCCTGGCTCCCGGAAGGCCGATTTTGATGCACTTTTCTCGGATTGGGTTGGTGGTCAGACACCCCCATATGGAAACCATCCGGTTGACACTATGAGAACCAGGGACCGACTCCTGGCTCCCGGAAGGCCGATTTTGATGCACTTTTCTCGGATTGGGTTGGTGGTCAGACACCCCCATATGGAAACCATCCGGTTGACACCAGGAGAACCAGGGACCGACTCCTGGCTCCCGGAAGGCCGATTTTGATGCACTTTTCTCGGATTGGGTTCTTGGTCAGACACCCCCATATGGTAAACCGCCGGCGGACACTAGGAGAACCAGGGGAGGCTATTACCTCACACATGGGGGTTTTGGGTGCCCTTGGCCGGCTTGGGGGTGACCCCAAGAGTGGGTCCAAGACCCCACACCCGGATCCATCCACAGGGGGGCGCCACATGTCATTTTAAGCCTGATTTCACTAGGGGAACCAGGGGATGATCTTAACTCACAAATGGGGGTTTTGGGTGCCCATGGCCGGCTTGGGGGTGACCCCAAGAGGGGGTCCAAGACCCCACAGCCGGATCCATCCACAGGGGGGCGCCACATGTCATTTTAAGCCTGATTTCACTATGGGTACCCAGGGGAGGCTGTTCACTCACACATGGGGGTTTTGGGTGCCCATTGAAGGCATGGCCAGCTTGGGGGGGACCCCAAGAAGGGGTCCAAGACCCCACAGCCGGATCCATCCACAGGGGGGCGCCACATGTCACTTTAGGCCGGATTTCACTATGGGTACCCAGGGGAGGCTGTTCACTCACACATGGGGGTTTTGGGTGCCCATTGAAGGCATGGCCAGCTTGGGGGGGACCCCAAGAAGGGGTCCAAGCACCCACAGCCGGATCTATCCACAGGGGGGCGCCACATGTCATTTTAAGCCTGATTTCACTATGGGTACCCAGGGGAGGCTGTTCACTCACACATGGGGGTTTGGGGTGCCCATGGTCGGCATGGATGGCTTGGGGGGGACCCCAAGAAGGGGTCCAAGCACCCACAGCCGGATCTATCCACAGGGGGGCGCCACATGTCATTTTAAGCCTGATTTCACTATGGGGACCCAGGGGAGGCTGTTCACTCACACATGGGGGTTTTGGGTGCCCATGGTCGGCATGGCTGGCTTGGGGGAGACCCCAAGAAGGGGTCCAAGCACCCCCACCCGAATCCATCCACAGGGGGGCGCCACAGGTCACTTTAAGCCGGATTTCACTATGGGTACACTGGGGAGGCTGTTCACTCACACATGGGAGTTTTGGGTGCCCATGGTCGGCATGGCTGGCTTGGAGGAGACCCCAAGAAGGGGTCCAAGCACCCCCACCAAGATCCATCCACAGGGGGGCGCCACAGGTCACTTTAAGCCGGATTTCACTATGGGTACCCAGGGGAGGCTGTTCACTCACACATGGGGGTTTTGGGTGCCCATGGTCGGCATGGCTGGCTTGGAGGAGACCCCAAGAAGGGGTCCAAGCACCCCCACCAAGATCCATCCACAGGGGGGCGCCACAGGTCACTTTAAGCCTGATTTCACTATGGGTACCCAGGGGAGGCTGTTCACTCACACATGGGGGTTTTGGGTGCCCATGGTCGGCATGGCTGGCTTGGGGGAGACCCCAAGAAGGGGTCCAAGCACCCCCACCAAGATCCATCCACAGGGGGGCGCCACAGGTCATTTTAGGCCTGATTTCACTATGGGGACACAGGGGAGGCTTTTCACTCACACATCGGGGTTTTGGGTGCCCTTGGTCGGCATGGCTGGCTTGGAGGAGACCCCAAGAAGGGGTCCAAGCACCCCCACCAAGATCCATCCACAGGGGGGCGCCACAGGTCACTTTAAGCCGGATTTCACTATGGGTACACTGGGGAGGCTGTTCACTCACACATGGGGGTTTTGGGTGCCCATGGCCGGCATGGCCAGCTTGGGGGAGACCCCAAGAAGGGGTCCAAGCACCCCCACCAAGATCCATCCACAGGGGGGCGCCACAGGTCATTTTAGGCCTGATTTCACTATGGGGACACAGGGGAGGCTTTTCACTCACACATGGGGGTTTTGGGTGCCCTTGGTCGGCATGGCTGGCTTGGGGGGGACCCCAAGAAGGGGTCCAAGCACCCCCATCCAGATCCATCCACAGGGGGGCGCCACATGTCATTGTAGGCCTGATTTCACTATGGGGACCCAGGGGAGGCTTTTCACTCACACATGGGGGTTTTGGGTGCCCATGGCCGGCATGGCCAGCTTGGGGGAGACCCCAAGAAGGGGTCCAAGCACCCCCATCCAGATCCATCCACAGGGGGGCGCCACAGGTCATTTTCACTAGGAGAACCAGGGGAGGGCTCCTGACTCACACATGGGCATTCTGGGTGCCCATGGCTGGGATGGGTGAGACAGAGTCCAGCCCTCCACACACAAAAGTGATCCAGCAGGCCAGAAGAAAGGGGAGAGAGAGAGAGAGAGAGAGAGAACAAATAATACATGGGCACAGAGCAGCCAGCCTCCATTGGAGCTGCCTGCACAGTGCTGCCCTCCTGTGGGAAAGGTTCACACACACACTCACTCACTCACTCACACAGACACACACAGACAAACCTATTCACTTGGGCCTTCTCCCTCATGCCCTGCTGACATCCATGCAGGCCCACATTGACCTTTGTGACCTCTGGAGCTCCATGCACCTTGTTCTAAACTCCCTGCCTAGTAAAGGGCATCTCCCATGGGCATGAGAGTACAGCTCACTCCCCTGGAGCACCATGCCTCTTTTTAATCACTCTCTCCCTATTAAAACCCTCTCTCCCATGGGCTTGAGAGTACAGCTTACTCCCTTGACCTCCAGAGGTATAGGAGGCCAAAAAAAAAGGGGGACAGAGCAGACAGCCCCCAAAGGGGATGCCTGCTCTGCCCCCCTATGAGACAGGTTCACTCACTCACACAGACACACCTATTCACTTGGGCCTTCTCCCTCATGCCCTGCTGACATCCATGCAGGCCCACATTGACCTTTGTGACCTCTGGAGCTCCATGCCTCTTTTTAAACTCTCTCTTCCCATTAAAAGCCTCTCTCACATGGGCTTGAGAGTACAGCTTACTCCCTTGACCTCCAGAGGTATAGGAGGCCAAAAAAAAAGGGGGACAGAGCAGACAGCCCCCAAAGGGGATGCCTGCTCTGCCCCCCTATGAGACAGGTTCACTCACTCACATAGACACACCTATTCACTTGGGCCTTCTCTCTGTGGCCCTGCTGACAGCCATGCAGGCCCACATTGACCTTTGTGACCTCTGGAGCTCCATGCCTCTTTTTAAACTCTCTCTTCCCATTAAAAGCCTCTCTCACATGGGCTTGAGAGTACAGCTTACTCCCTTGACCTCCAGAGGTATAGGAGGCCAAAAAAAAAGGGGGACAGAGCAGACAGCCCCCAAAGGGGATGCCTGCTCTGCCCCCCTATGAGACAGGTTCACTCACTCACACAGACACACCTATTCACTTGGGCCTTCTCTCTGTGGCCCTGCTGACAGCCATGCAGGCCCACATTGACCTTTGTGACCTCTGGAGCTCATTGCCTCCATCTCTACACTCCATGCCCAGTGAAACCCTCTCTCACTCGGCCTGAGACTGCAGCTCACTCCCTGGATGGCCTGGGCTCCAGAACCACGACCACCAGGCCCACACTCCCTGCCCACTCAAACCCTCTCTCACTCGGCCTGAGACTGCAGCTCACTCCCTGGACCTCCATGCCTCTCCGACCTCCATGCCTCCAGGCCCACACTCTGTGTCCGCTCAAACCATCTCTCACTCGGACTGAGACTGCAGCTCACTGCATGGGCGTCCCCGACCTCCATGCCTCCAGGCCCACACTCTGTGTCCGCTCAAACCATCTCTCACTCGGACTGAGACTGCAGCTCACTGCATGGGCCTCCCCGACCTCCATGCCTCCAGGCCCACACTCTGTGTCCGCTCAAACCATCTCTCACTCGGACTGAGACTGCAGCTCACTGCATGGGCGTCCCCGACCTCCATGCCTCCAGGCCCACACTCCGTGTCCGCTCAAACCATCTCTCACTCGGACTGAGACTGCAGCTCACTGCATGGGCGTCCCCGACCTCCATGCCTCCAGGCCCACACTCTGTGTCCGCTCAAACCATCTCTCACTCGGACTGAGACTGCAGCTCACTGCATGGGCGTCCCCGACCTCCATGCCTCCAGGCCCACACTCCGTGTCCGCTCAAACCATCTCTCACTCGGACTGAGACTGCAGCTCACTGCA
>NW_028156711.1:122500-127500 GCF_964263955.1 Coregonus lavaretus
TGGTCCACTTCGGAGCGTTGGAACCATGGTTCTGAGGGACCCAGAACCCTCAAACATGCCCGATTCCCAATATCCGCACAGGCCGAGAGGTTTGCCATCACCCCCGGATCAATCCGCCATGGAAGTCTATTCTCTGAAAACGAGGTTTTCAAAATCGCGCCGGTACCTGTCTGGCCGACCTGGAACCGAGTGGGGCTACTACGGGAGAGGCCAAATTATCGACATAAGCCCTGCCACCCGCTGGGCCTGTCTGTGCTCCGCCGTTTGGGGGAAAAAACAGCGATTTCGGTTTTGAAAAAACGACTTAAAACGTTAATAATTCAAAAACTAAAAGTCCAATCAGGATGGGGTTTTTTTGGCGCAAAAGGGCACGAATAGACGCACATTTATATATAAATTAATTCGTTTTTGGAAATTTTTTACTATATTTTAATTATGTTAGAAAAGTGAAAAAAAAAAATAGGGGTCAGAACGGTTGATGTTCCTATACGAGTTAAGAAAAACCCTTTTAGGTAATGGAAGTTCATCATAAAAGAGGATAATAGACCAAATTTGGGACCTCTAGCTCATCGGGAAGTATTTTTAAACATTATTTGAAAAAATCGGAAAAATCGGCCGAAATTGCACTATGTCCCTTCGTGCATGGTAACCCAAATGAGAACCAGGGGGAACGGCTCCTGACTCACACAAGGCCGACATGGGTGCTCTTGGTCGGATTGGGTTGTGGGTCAGACACCCCCACATGGAAGACCGCCGGCGGTCGATGGGAGAACCAGAGACCGACTCCTGGCTCACGGAAGGCCGATTTGGGTGCACTTGGTCGGATTGGGTTGTGGGTCAGACACCCCAACATGGTTGTCCGCCGGCGGACACCAGGAGAACCAGGGACCGACTCCTGGCTCACGGAAGGCCGATTTGATGCACTTTTTTCGGATTGGGGTGGTGGTCAGACACCCCCATATGGAAATCATCCGGTTGACAACAGGAGAACCAGGGACCGACTCCTGCCTCACGGAAGGCCGATTTTGATGCACTTTTCTCGGATTGGGTTGGTGGTCAGACACCCCCATATGGATAACCGCCGGCGGACACCAGGAGAACCAGGGACCGACTCCTGGCTCCCGGAAGGCCGATTTTGATGCACTTTTCTCGGATTGGGTTGGTGGTCAGACACCCCCATATGGAAATCATCCGGTTGACACTATGAGAACCAGGGACCGACTCCTGGCTCCCGGAAGGCCGATTTTGATGCACTTTTCTCGGATTGGGTTGGTGGTCAGACACCCCCATATGGAAACCATCCGGTTGACACTATGAGAACCAGGGACCGACTCCTGGCTCCCGGAAGGCCGATTTTGATGCACTTTTCTCGGATTGGGTTGGTGGTCAGACACCCCCATATGGAAATCATCCGGTTGACACTATGAGAACCAGGGACCGACTCCTGGCTCCCGGAAGGCCGATTTTGATGCACTTTTCTCGGATTGGGTTGGTGGTCAGACACCCCCATATGGAAATCATCCGGTTGACACTATGAGAACCAGGGACCGACTCCTGGCTCCCGGAAGGCCGATTTTGATGCACTTTTCTCGGATTGGGTTGGTGGTCAGACACCCCTATATGGAAACCATCCGGTTGACACTATGAGAACCAGGGACCGACTCCTGGCTCCCGGAAGGCCGATTTTGATGCACTTTTCTCGGATTGGGTTGGTGGTCAGACACCCCCATATGGAAACCATCCGGTTGACACTATGAGAACCAGGGACCGACTCCTGGCTCCCGGAAGGCCGATTTTGATGCACTTTTCTCGGATTGGGTTGGTGGTCAGACACCCCCATATGGAAATCATCCGGTTGACACTATGAGAACCAGGGACCGACTCCTGGCTCCCGGAAGGCCGATTTTGATGCACTTTTCTCGGATTGGGTTGGTGGTCAGACACCCCCATATGGAAACCATCCGGTTGACACCAGGAGAACCAGGGACCGACTCCTGGCTCCCGGAAGGCCGATTTTGATGCACTTTTCTCGGATTGGGTTGGTGGTCAGACACCCCCATATGGAAATCATCCGGTTGACACTATGAGAACCAGGGACCGACTCCTGGCTCCCGGAAGGCCGATTTTGATGCACTTTTCTCGGATTGGGTTGGTGGTCAGACACCCCCATATGGAAACCATCCGGTTGACACCAGGAGAACCAGGGACCGACTCCTGGCTCCCGGAAGGCCGATTTTGATGCACTTTTCTCGGATTGGGTTGGTGGTCAGACACCCCCATATGGAAACCATCCGGTTGACACCAGGAGAACCAGGGACCGACTCCTGGCTCCCGGAAGGCCGATTTTGATGCACTTTTCTCGGATTGGGTTGGTGGTCAGACACCCCCATATGGAAATCATCCGGTTGACAACAGGAGAACCAGGGACCGACTCCTGGCTCCCGGAAGGCCGATTTTGATGCACTTTTCTCGGATTGGGTTGGTGGTCAGACACCCCCATATGGAAACCATCCGGTTGACACTATGAGAACCAGGGACCGACTCCTGGCTCACGGAGGCCGATTTTGATGCACTTTTCTCGGATTGGGGTGGTGGTCAGACACCCCCATATGGATAACCGCCGGCGGACACCAGGAGAACCAGGGACCGACTCCTGGCTCACGGAGGCCGATTTTGTTGCACTTTTCTCGGATTGGGGTGGTGGTCAGACACCCCCATATGGAAATCATCCGGTTGACACTATGAGAACCAGGGACCGACTCCTGGCTCACGGAGGCCGATTTTGATGCACTTTTCTCGGATTGGGGTGGTGGTCAGACACCCCCATATGGTAAACCGCCGGCGGACACTAGGAGAACCAGGGGAGGCTCTTACCTCACACATGGGGGTTTTGGGTGCCCTTGGCCGGCTTGGGGGTGACCCCAAGGGGGGGTCCAAGACCCCACACCCGGATCCATCCACAGGGGGGCGCCACAGGTCACTTTAAGCCTGATTTCACTATGGGTACCCAGGGGAGGCTGTTCACTCACACATGGGGGTTTTGGGTGCCCTTGGTCGGCATGGCTGGCTTGGGGGAGACCCCAAGAAGGGGTCCAAGCACCCACAGCCGAATCCATCCACAGGGGGGCGCCACAGGTCACTTTAGGCCTGATTTCACTGGGGGGACACTGGGGAGGCTGTTCACTCACACATGGGGGTTTTGGGTGCCCTTGGTCGGCATGGCTGGCTTGGGGGAGACCCCAAGAAGGGGTCCAAGCACCCCCACCAAGATCCATCCACAGGGGGGCGCCACAGGTCACTTTAAGCCTGATTTCACTATGGGTACACTGGGGAGGCTGTTCACTCACACATGGGGGTTTTGGGTGCCCATGGTCGGCATGGCTGGCTTGGAGGAGACCCCAAGAAGGGGTCCAAGCACCCCCACCAAGATCCATCCACAGGGGGGCGCCACAGGTCACTTTAAGCCTGATTTCACTATGGGTACCCAGGGGAGGCTGTTCACTCACACATGGGGGTTTTGGGTGCCCATGGCCGGCATGGATGGCTTGGGGGGGACCCCAAGAAGGGGTCCAAGACCCCACAGCCGGATCCATCCACAGGGGGGCGCCACAGGTCACTTTAGGCCGGATTTCACTATGGGGACCCAGGGGAGGCTGTTCACTCACACATGGGGGTTTTGGGTGCCCTTGGTCGGCATGGCTGGCTTGGGGGAGACCCCAAGAAGGGGTCCAAGCACCCACAGCCGAATCCATCCACAGGGGGGCGCCACAGGTCACTTTAGGCCTGATTTCACTGGGGGGACACTGGGGAGGCTGTTCACTCACACATGGGGGTTTTGGGTGCCCTTGGTCGGCATGGCTGGCTTGGGGGAGACCCCAAGAAGGGGTCCAAGCACCCCCACCAAGATCCATCCACAGGGGGGCGCCACAGGTCACTTTAAGCCTGATTTCACTATGGGTACACTGGGGAGGCTGTTCACTCACACATGGGGGTTTTGGGTGCCCATGGTCGGCATGGCTGGCTTGGAGGAGACCCCAAGAAGGGGTCCAAGCACCCCCACCAAGATCCATCCACAGGGGGGCGCCACAGGTCACTTTAAGCCTGATTTCACTATGGGTACCCAGGGGAGGCTGTTCACTCACACATGGGGGTTTTGGGTGCCCATGGCCGGCATGGATGGCTTGGGGGGGACCCCAAGAAGGGGTCCAAGACCCCACAGCCGGATCCATCCACAGGGGGGCGCCACAGGTCACTTTAGGCCGGATTTCACTATGGGGACCCAGGGGAGGCTTTTCACTCACACATGGGGGTTTTGGGTGCCCTTGGTCGGCATGGCTGGCTTGGGGGGGACCCCAAGAAGGGGTCCAAGACCCCACAGCCGGATCCATCCACAGGGGGGCGCCACAGGTCACTTTAGGCCGGATTTCACTATGGGGACCCAGGGGAGGCTTTTCACTCACACATGGGGGTTTTGGGTGCCCTTGGTCGGCATGGCTGGCTTGGGGGGGACCCCAAGAAGGGGTCCAAGCACCCCCACCAAGATCCATCCACAGGGGGGCGCCACAGGTCATTTTCACTAGGAGAACCAGGGGAGGGCTCCTGACTCACACATGGGCATTCTGGGTGCCCATGGCTGGGATGGGTGAGACAGAGTCCAGCCCTCCACACACAAAAGTGACCCAGCAGGCCAGAAGAAAGGGGAGAGAGAGAGAGAGAGAACAAATAATACATGGGCACAGAGCAGCCAGCCTCCATTGGAGCTGCCTGCACAGTGCTGCCCTCCTGTGGGAAAGGTTCACACACACACTCACTCACTCACTCACACAGACACACACAGACAAACCTATTCACTTGGGCCTTCTCCCTCATGCCCTGCTGACATCCATGCAGGCCCACATTGACCTTTGTGACCTCTGGAGCTCCATGCACCTTGTTCTAAACTCCCTGCCTAGTAAAGGGCATCTCCCATGGGCATGAGAGTACAGCTCACTCCCCTGGAG
>NW_028156710.1:5000-23033 GCF_964263955.1 Coregonus lavaretus
TTATATAGTATCCCCTCCTCATGGTTACAGACCCAACAACATTATATAGTATCCCCTCCTCATGGTTACAGACCCAACAACATTATATAGTATCCCCTCCTCATGGTTACAGACCCAACAACATTATATAGTATCCCCTCCTCATGGTTACAGACCCAACAACATTATATAGTATCCCCTCCTCATGGTTACAGACCCAACAACATTATATAGTATCCCCTCCTCATGGTTACAGACCCAACAACATTATATAGTATCCCCTCCTCATGGTTACAGACCCATATAGTATCCCCTCCTCATGGTTACAGACCCAACAACATTATATAGTATCCCCTCCTCATGGTTACAGACCCAACAACATTATATAGTATCCCCTCCTCATGGTTACAGACCCAACAACATTATATAGTATCCCCTCCTCATGGTTACAGACCCAACAACATTATATAGTATCCCCTCCTCATGGTTACAGACCCATATAGTATCCCCTCCTCATGGTTACAGACCCAACAACATTATATAGTATCCCCTCCTCATGGTTACAGACCCAACAACATTATATAGTATCCCCTCCTCATGGTTACAGACCCAACAACATTATATAGTATCCCCTCCTCATGGTTACAGACCCAACAACATTATATAGTATCCCCTCCTCATGGTTACAGACCCAACAACATTATATAGTATCCCCTCCTCATGGTTACAGACCCAACAACATTATATAGTATCCCCTCCTCATGGTTACAGACCCAACAACATTATATAGTATCCCCTCCTCGTGGAGAAAAGCACTTCAGCTAATTATAATACACAAAGTAAACAAACAAAGAAATGTATCATTCTAACATTGCCTAAAATGATGAATAAGATACTAATGAGATAGATATATATAAACAATATAACAATACAGATGTACAAACTATGGCATAAGGGAACGATGAGTGGATAAGAGGAAATATGTAATTTCGATTAAGACATTAATGAGCGAGCTAAGACGGACGTAGTCAATATAACTATTTGTTCAGCACATTTGAAATGTACATCGACAGAATTCAGAACATGGGCCGTTCTTACACTATCTCCCTGGACACAAAGTCAGAACCGTAGGATAAATAACGGGGGCATATAAGCAGACAATGAAAGCTCTTACAATATTCGACGATGACATTTTTACATTTACATTTTAGCAGACGCTCTTATCCAGAGCGACTTACAGGAGCAATTAGGGTTAAGTGCCTTGCTTAAGGGCACATCGACAGATTTTTCACCTAGTCGGCTCGGGGATTAGAACCAGCGACCTTTCGGTTACTGGCACAACGCTCTTACCCACTAAGCTACCTGCCGCCCCATTTCTATAAAACTGGCTATAGGCTACATGTGCACCACCAAGTCAGAAAAGTAGGCTAAGTTCTGAGGGGGAGAGGGACCAAATTATTAGGGTGAGACATGAGCTACTAACTGCTTACTACACAACATACACTTAGTATTACTTTCGTAGCTACAGTATGCATATCTCCCTGGCATATTACATCATTTATACAGCAGCATACAGTACATCTTTGGAGTCACTGGTGTTGTGCTGTGCTCACTTGAAAGTGGCACAGCGGTCCTTATTGTGGGCAAACTTTGTCATCAAACTTTGTCATCAGTCTGGCATTCTCTGGATTTATGGTGCTTTCAAGGCAGCTGGGAACTCTGATTCATGACGTCAGTGATCTTCAGGTCGGAGCTCTAGGAAGAGGCCCGAGATCCCAACTTGGAACTCGGAGTTGGATGACCGTTCAAAATATATTTTCCCAGTCTGAGTTGTTTTTAATCTGAGTTCCCAGTTGTCTTGAAGCATTGAAGTCTGAGATTTCCCAGTTCCGAGTTTCCAGTTGTTTTGAACAGGGCCGAAGTCATGCTAGATTGACAGCATGGCCAATGTATTCAACCTTTTCTGGCCCATGGTGTTGCGTGTGAATATTTATCCTTTTAATCTGGGAAAAAAGACCCTTTCAGACAGATGTTTTAAATCCTTAAACCAAGACTTGGACCACACACCCTCTCACCGAATAGCAGGCAGGGGAAGCTAAATAGAAATTGCTTTGCGACGCAGTTAGCCACTGATTACTTCCAAACCACTCATTGTTGAATTTGCGATTTCCGACTTGTTGTGTAATGTGTATGGCCGATGAGCACTGATACATTTTATCTATAATTTCTCTTCATATGACAAGGATTGAAAAGGATTTGCCAGTAGATTGTCGAGGTGATTCATTTACATTTTGCAGACGCTCTTATCCAGAGCGACTTACAGGAGCAATTAGGGTTAAGTGCCTTGCTCAAGGGCACATCGACAGATTTTTCACCTAGTCGGCTCGGGGATTAGAACCAGCGACCTTTCGGTTACTGGCACAACGCTCTTTAACCACTAAGCTACCTGCCACCACACATTCATGACGATGACTGCTTGTCTAGCTTGCTAGCTAAGATTGTGAAAGTATTATGTTGACATGATCAGTCCATTCAATGCTACGGTAGATATAACGTGATTTTACATCATTTTATTTGTGGCCAATGACCTTGAGCCTTCTTGGATGGGCACTTCTAATGTAAATCTATGGCAGCACCCAAGGGGACTTGAACTGTCTAGCTCTACCTGAAGATTCTGCGGTGACGTAGTGTCCCCATGAGTGACAGAACATTGAGCCAATCACGGCGCAACTAGAGAAGATTACCAACGCCTACGCTCTGTATTTTTGCTGGCTGCCCCACCACCACAGAAAGCACTGAGCTAGGCTGAAACACCTGCATTTTGGAGCTGCCTTACTCAAGAAAGAGACCATGTTTGTATGCGGCTTTATTAACTCAATTAATTGTTATATATTTTTTTACATTGTTTGCAAACTTATATGTGACATGAATTAATGACAAAATAACATGCAAAACAAATATATATATATATATATACTATTTTTTTCTCTGAACAGGTGGGGCTCAAAACAGGTGGGGCAGCGTCCTGATGGGTCACCACTGCTTTTATAGTATTTTGAATAACCCAATTCATGTTGTTAAGTTCATAAGAATACAAGATAAAAATCGCTGATACCATTCAAACCAATGAGGGTTTAGAACTTTAAAGCCAGTTATATCAGAATCATCTTTTTGCAGATAGAACCTTATAGTCCCAAGCTCTGCAGATAGAACCTTATAGTCCCAAGCTCTGCAGATAGAACCTTATAGTCCCAAGCTCTGCAGATAGAACCTTATAGTCCCAAGCTCTGCAGATAGAACCTTATAGTCCCAAGCTCTGCAGATAGAACCTTATAGTCCCAAGCTCTGCAGATAGAACCTTATAGTCCCAAGCTCTGCAGATAGAACCTTATAGTCCCAAGCTCTGCAGATAGAACCTTATAGTCCCAAGCTCTGCAGATAGAACCTTATAGTCCCAAGCTCTGCAGATAGAACTTTATAGTCCCAAGCTCTGCAGATAGAACCTTATAGTCCCAAGCTCTGCAGATAGAACCTTATAGTCCCAAGCTCTGCAGATAGAACCTTATAGTCCAGAGCTCTGTAGATAGAACCTTATAGTCCCAAGCTCTGTAGATAGAACCTTATAGTCTAGTCCAGAGCTCTCAACCTCTTATTTAGTGTCTCACCCTTCCCTCCTCCTCTCCCCTCCCCTCCTCCTCTCTCCTCCTCTCCCCTCCTCTCCCCTCCCATTCCCTCCCCTCCCCTCCCCTCCCCTACTCCTCTCCCCTCCCCCTCCTCTGCACTCCCCTCCCCTCCCATTCCCTCCTCCTCTCCCCTCCCCTCCCCTCCCATTCCCTCCTCCTCTCCCCTCCCCTCCCCTCCCATTCCCTCCTCCTCTCCCCACCCCTCCCCTCCCATTCCCTCCTCCTCTCCTCTCCTCTCCCCTCCCCTCCCATTCCCTCCTCCTCTCCTCTCCTCTCCCCTCCCCTCTCATTCCCTCCTCCTCTCCCCTCCCCTCCCCTCCCATTCCCTCCTCCTCTCCTCTCCTCTCCCCTCCCCTCCCATTCCCTCCCCTCCCCTCTTCCCCTCCCCTCCCATTCCCTCCCCTCCCCTCTTCTCTCCCCTCCCATTCCCTCCCCTCTTCCCCTCCCATTCCCTCCTTCTCTCCCCTCCCCTCCTCCTCTCCCCTCCCCTCCCATTCCCTCCCCTCCCCTCCCCTCTTCCCCTCCCATTCCCTCCCCTCTTCCCCTCCCCTCCTCCTCCCCCTCCCCTGTCGTTCTTCAACTGTGGACAGTGCCTAATCTGAGTGCACTGAGCAGGACAGAACAGGCAGAACCAAGTGATCAGTCCTGCTGTCATCCCTCTGTTTATTACTGAGCCATATAGCAGCATGAACAATGGTGTTTACTTAAAGATTATGTCACCTGGCTCCAGAGTTACTGTTACAACCGCTAACATATTGAAAATACATAAAAAATCGATGTGGACAAATTGCCTGTGTCCTTATCGGTTAGTGCTATGCTATCAATCTGCAAAGTACTTCTTCCAATATCTTCATGGTAGACAAGAGGCCAGATTGTTGGGGGTTTAGGGAGAAAGAGCATAGATATTCTGTTTGACATTGTAAATTGGGAGACAAGAGATTAATCTAATCATAGCAATAACAATTATAATAGCTATCAAATCAAATGTAAAAAAAAGATTGAATTGACGATTTATTAGATTAAACTTAGTTTTTTATACCAGATTTCCCTTAGCTTGGTAGTGTGCTGTATGGACTTGACTATCCTGAAAGTAAACAAGCCATTCTATACAGTTGCCTATATGGAAAGAACGCTAGGTGGGCCATGGACAGGCTGTAATGAACGCAAGGTGGGCCATGGACAGGCTGTAATGAACGCTAGGTGGGCCATGGACAGGCTGTAATGAACGCTAGGTGGGCCATGGACAGGCTGTAATGAACGCTAGGTGGGCCATGGACAGGCTGTAAAGAACGCTAGGTAGGCCATGGACAGGCTGTAATGAACGCTAGTTGGGCCATGGACAGGCTGTAAAGAACGCTAGGTGGGCCATGGACAGGCTGTAATGAACGCTAGGTGGGCCATGGACAGGCTGTAATGAACGCTAGGTGGGCCATGGACAGGCTGTAATGAACGCTAGGTGGGCCATGGACAGGCTGTAAAGAACGCTAGGTGGGCCATGGACAGGCTGTAAAGAACGCTAGGTGGGCCATGGACAGGCTGTAAAGAACGCTAGGTGGGCCATGGACAGGCTGTAAAGAACGCTAGGTGGGCCATGGACAGGCTGTAGAGAACGCTAGGTGGGCCATGGACAGGCTGTAAAGAACGCTAGGTGGGCCATGGACAGGCTGTAGAGAACGCTAGGTGGGCCATGGACAGGCTGTAAAGAACGCTAGGTGGGCCATGGACAGGCTGTAAAGAACGCTAGGTGGGCCATGGACAGGCTGTAATGAACGCTAGGTGGGCCATGGACAGGCTGTAATGAACGCTAGGTGGGCCATGGACAGGCTGTAAAGAACGCTAGGTGGGCCATGGACAGGCTGTAAAGAACGCTAGGTGGGCCATGGACAGGCTGTAAAGAACGCTAGGGCCATGGATAGACACACACACATATACACACATATACACACACACACATATATACACAAATATGCTACTCTGTTTATTATCTATGCATAGTCACTTTAATTACTGTACCTACATGTACATATTACCTCAATTACCTCGACTAACCGGTGCCCCTGCACATTGACTCTGTACCGGTACCCCCTGTATATAGCCTCGCTATTGTTATTTTTACTGCTGCTCTTTAATTATTTGTTACTTTTATTTCGAATGATTTTATATTGTATTCTTTGTTTTTTTTTGGGGGGGGGGGTTTGATACATATACACACGTACACTTACACACATGCACACATATACACACACACACATATACACATGTACACATACACAAACATATATACACACACACACACACATACAGAGATATACACACACACACACACACACATATACACACACTAGGTTTGGGCTTAGAGTCAAGGTTGATTGGATTGCAAACAGTATCGACCAGAATGACACACAGACACACACACACACACACACACACAGGCACACACAGGCACACACACAGAGCGGTCGGTAACATTGCTAATGCGAGAGATGCTCCTCTCTGCGACTGTCCTGCTGCATGCATTCATGTAAAAGTTACAGCTTACCATCTGTCTGTATGTATAACACAATGCAAATGAATGTGTAACTCAACCATTGTGTAGGTGGCGAATCTGAATGGACTGTTAATTCATTGGTTGACTCAGGCTCAGCGAGTGTAACTAATCTGCTTGCTGTGTCAGACAGCGACTTATTAAACACACACATACACATGCTTGGACGCCCTATGATACAGCACACACAGTCAACCAAATAGAGATAATGCCACCAGAGAGGACCACTAACACACACCACTGAATGGTTAGCCACCCACAGCAGGAAGAGCTGCTCTGTGTATGCAGATGAAGAGCAAGCAGAGTGGGCAGGGCGTGTGTGTGTGTGTGTGTGTGAGTGTGTGTCTGTGTGTGTGTTTGTGTGTGTGAGAGAGAGAGAGAGTGCGTGCACGTGTGTGCAGCGTTTCGTGGCTCCCATGTAAATGTAATGAAGAGCTAATAAACAGGGGTTATAAATAGATGCACAGTGTGTGACTGCCTGAATGAACTCAGCTCAGACCCTCTTAAAGGGACAGGAGACCCTTTCTATTATGTTTGTGCCCTCATGGCCTCAGACTCCCTCTTAAAGGGACAGGAGACCCTTTCTATTGTGTTTGTGCCCTCATGGCCTCAGACTCCCTCTTAAAGGGACAGGAGACCCTTTCTATTGTGTTTGTGCCCTCATGGCCTCAGACTCCCTCTTAAAGGGACAGGAGACCCTTTCTATTGTGTTTGTGCCCTCATGGCCTCAGACTCCCTCTTAAAGGGACAGGAGACCCTTTCTATTGTGTTTGTGCCCTCATGGCCTCAGACTCCCTCTTAAAGGGACAGGAGACCCTTTCTATTATGTTTGTGCCCTCTTGGCCTCAGACTCCCTCTTAAAGGGACAGGAGACAAGTAATGCACATATTTTCACACCTACCAGTGAGTAATGTTTCTCAGCACCGAATGACGTTGAGATTCAGTGGCATAATGTGTTATTCTCATAATGTTCTATAAATGTCACAAGACAATGTATTTGGATCACAGTAAGTGAATGAAGGTATTGTCTTTGAGATGTAGTTTCTACTGAGGGAAGAAAGAGGTCACTATGTGTTGTGTATAAAGTGGCCTCGACAGGCCTCCGAAACTATAGTGCTTACATAACACGTTACATTACAGTGTATTTGTATTACTGTGTGTGTGCTGTACACAAGCTGTCACAGGGAAGCCACACAGGTGGAACTGAAGAGTTGTCTTTCAGAGGGCAGGTGCTTCCGACAGGAGCCCTGTCTGTGTGACGCACATGAATCCTTGATAACAGAGAGACGGCTAGATCTCTGTATAAGTCGTCTCCTTCACTGGAATCATACGTTTTCTGTTTTTCCTTTTATGTCCCGTGGTTGGGTTACAATGCAGTGAGCTGTAATGTGTGTGTGTGTGTGTGTGTGTGTGTTTGTGTTTGTGTGTGTGTGTGTGTGTGTGTGTGTGTTGCATAAGGGCAGTGCTGTAGGGCCTATGTGGCAGTGTCCTGTGGTTTCCTTACCAGAGGGTTGTATGTGTGTGTTTGACGGTCCTTGCCGAGCCACAGCTTTCGGTCATCATAACAACTGGTTGCCGTGGCGTTGGCCTGTTGTATCCTCCCTGACTGTAGTTGTGTTAACTCCTGATCCAAGATCAGGCTGTAACTGTCTGCACTGTGCTCTCTAGATAACCTAACGTCACACCTATAGCGCCCTCTGTCTGTGGTACTCCCACATCGCTTCTGAAATAACGTCACCAGAATGTTTAAATGACTTTAAGCGTTGTGACATTCTAAACAAGTTTTAGTTCTGTTGCATTCTGCATCATTGCATGGTGGGTTATACAGCGTTATAGATCAGTATTCATACTTTATTTCTCCTGTCTGTTGAGCCATTCAAACATAGCTGTGCAGGTATTATTATTTATTATATATTATAGGTATAGATGTGTGCATGTGTGTTCATCACCCAGCATGGCATCAGTTATATCATCAGAATATTCTCTGCTGGTTGTGAGCATAGTCTCAAATGAACAAGAACACAGAGCTAGCATGGTCTTGTTTCTGGCTTTTCTCCCAGTTGGGGGCCGTGTGTGTGTGTGCGTGCGTGCGTGCGTGTGTGTGTGTGTGAGGGCTCTGATGTCCCAACAGTGCTTTTTGAGGATTGTCCCTGGAGTACTGAGGGGCTATGAAGATTAAGGAAGATGAAGCTCTCTCTCTCTCTCTCTCTCTCTCTCTCTCTCTCTCTCTCTCTCTCTCTCTCTCTCTCTCTCTCTCCCTCTCCCTCTCTCTCTCGCTCAATTCAATTCAAGGGGCTTTATTGGCATGGGAACCATATGTTTACATTGCCAAAGCAAGTGAAATGGATAAACAAATGTGAAATAAACAATAAAAAGTGAACAGTAAATATTACATCACACAAGTTCAAGAAGAATAAAGACATTTCCAATGTCATATTATGTCTATATACAGTGTTGTAACGATGTGCAAATCAACATAAATATGGGTTGTATTTACAATGGTGTTTCTTCTTCACTGGTTGCCCTTTTCTTGTAGCAACAGGTCACAAATCTTGCTGCTGTGATTGCACACTGTGGTATTTCACCCAATAGATATGGGAGTTTATCAAAATCAGATTTGTTTTCGAATTCTTTGTGGGTCTGTGTAATCTGAGGGAAATATGTGTCTCTAATATGGTCATACAGCTCAGTTTCCACCTCATTTTGTGGGCAGTGTGCACATAGCCTGTCTTCTCTTGAGAGCCAGGTCTGTCTACAGCAGCCTTTCTCAATAGCAAGGCTATGCTCACTGAGTCTGTACATAGTCAAAGCTTTCCTTAAGTTTGAGTCAGTCACAGTGGTCAGGTATTCTGCCACTGTGTGCTCTCTGTTTAGGGCCAAATAGCATTCTAGTTTGCTCTGTTTTTTTGTTAATTCTTTCCAATGTGTCAAGTAATTATCTTTTTGTTTTCTCATGATTTGGTTGGGTCAAATTGTGTTGCTGTCCTGGGGCTCTGTGGGGTCTGTTTGTGTTTGTGAACAGAGCCCCAGGACCAGCTTACTTAGGGGAGTCTTCTCCAGGTTCATCTAATAAATAAATAATAATATGCCATTTAGCAGACGCTTTTATCCAAAGCGACTTACAGTCATGCGTGCATACATTATTATTTTTTTGTGTATGGGTGGTCCCGGGGATCAAACCCACTACCTTAGCGTTACAAGCGCCGTGCTCTACCAGCTGAGCTACAGAGGACCACTCGGATCATCTCTCTGTAGGCGATGGCTTTGTTATGGAACGTTTGGGAATCTCTTCCTTTTAGGTGGTTGTAGAATTTAACGGCTCTTTTCTGGAATTTGATAATTAGCGGGTATCGGCCTAATTCTGCTCTGCATGCATTATTTGGTGTTTTACGTTGTACACGGGGGATGTTTTTGCAGGTTTCTGTACGCAGAGTCTCAATTTGGTGTTTGTCCCATGTTGTGAATTCTTGGTTGGTGAGCGGACCCCAGACCTCACAGCCATAAAGGACAATGGGTTCTATAACTGATTCAAGTATTTTTAGCCAGATCCTAATTGGTATGTCGAATTTTATGTTCCTTTTGATGGCATAGAAGGCACTTCTTGCCTTGTCTCTCAGATCGTTCACAGCATTGAATCTGGTTGGTTAGCTACCTGCAGATTCATGCAGGGTAGTAACGTCATGAGTTGGGATTATGGCTTATTGTTTACCTAGCTTTCAGAGCAGTGTCGTCTGAGTGTGCCAGAGCGCAGAATAACTGACGAATTTACGAACGCTCAACACCCGTTGAATATGGCCGGTGTCAGTAAACGTTGGCAAAAAGTGTAAATTGTTGCCAGCAGCACAGTTACAGACACCAACGCTATGGATAACATGAAAACAGCCTAACCAGCTCATTTGTGTCTGGAAGTAGCTAGCAAGCTAGCCAACGTTAGCCATTTAGCTTGGGTGCTTGACTGCTGTTGTTAGCACAGAATGCTCGGATCAACCCTTCAAGAGATGGGTGGGGTTAAAGCTTAAGAGTGTGTGAACAATGCTGAATGGGTGTAGACAAAGAAGAGGGCTCTTTTAGGTACCAAAACATTCAAAGGCCATTTTCTCAAAATGGAGGTTACAAATTTATCAACTTTAAAAGCAGAATTTATTTCCCACTGTTCCTCAAATGCAGTGTATGATATACCATTTTGTAGCTCAGTGTCTCTGCTTTTATCCAATGTAAAAAACACAATTTCAAATTTTGCTCCATAAGACCGAATCAAGGCGTCAGTCACATATGTGTGTCTAATATGGTCATACGTTTTGCAGGAGGTTAGGAAGTGCAGCTTAGTTTCCACCTCATTTATGTATAATTGTTTGTGTGCTCTAGGGCAACGGTGTCTAGATGGAATTTGAATTTGTGGTCCTGGCAACTGGACCCTTTTTGGAACACCATTATTTTTGACTTCCTGAGATTTACTGTCAGGGCCCAGGTTTGACGGAATCTGTGCAGAAGATCTAGGTGCTGCTGTAGGCCCTCCTTGGTTGGAGACAGAAGCACCAGATCATCAGCAAACAGTAATTTCAGATTCTAGTAGGGTGAGGCCGGGTGCTGCAGACTGTTCTAGCCCTCGTAGATTCGTTGATACAGTGCATTCGGAAAGTATTCAGACCCCTTGACTTTTTCCACATTTTGTTTTACATTACAGCTTTATTCTAAAATTGTTTAAATAGTTTTTTTCCCCTCATCAATCTACACACAACACCCCATAATGTGACAGCAAAAACAAGTTTGTAGAAATTTTAGCAAATGTATTTTTAAAAAAACCCCGGAAATATCACATTTACATACACTACCAGTCAAAACTTTGGACACATACTCATTCAAGGGTTTTTCTTTATTTTTACTAGTTTTTACATTGTAGAATAATTGTGAAGACATCAAAACTATGAAATAACACATAGGGAATCATGTAGTAACCAAAAAAGTGTTAAACAAATCAAAATATATTTTATATTTGAGATTCTTCAAATAGCCACCCTTTGCCTTGATGACAGTTTTGCACACTATTGGCATTCTCTCAACCAGCTTCATGAGGTAGTCACCTGGAATGCATTTCAATTAACGGGTGTGCCTTCTTAAAAGTTAATTTGTGGAATTTCTTTCCTTCGAAATGCGTTTGAAACAATCGGTTGTGTTGTGACAAGGTAGGGGGGTATACAGAAGATAGCCCTATTTGGTAAAATACCAAGTCCATATTATGGAAAGAACAGCTCAAATAAGCAAAGAGAAACGACAGTCCATCATTGCTGTAAGACATGAAGGTCTGTCAATCCGGAAAAGTTTCTTCAAGTGCAGTCGCAAAAACCATGAAGCGCTATGATGAAACTGGCTCTCATGAGGACCGCCACAGGAATGGAAGACCCAGAGTTACCTCTGCTGCAGAGGATACGTTCATTACAGTTACCAGCCTCAGAAATTGGTAGCCCAAATAAATGCTTCACAGAAGAATCTCAAATATATATTTTAATTTGTTTTCACAATTTTTGGTTACTACAAGATTCCATATGTGTTCTTTCATAGTTTTGATGTCTTCACTATTATGCTACAATGTAGAAAATTGTACAAATAAAGAAAAACCCTTGAATGAGTAGGTGTGTCCATACTTTTGACTGGTACTGTAAGTATTCAGTACCTTTACTCAGTACTTTGTTAAAGCACCTTTGGCAGCGATTAGAGCCTCAAGTCTTCTTGGGTATGACGATACAAGCTTGGCACACATGTATTTGGGGAGTTTCTCCCATTGTTCTCTGCAGATCCTCTCAAGCTCTGTCAGGTTGGATGGGGAGCGTCGCTGCACAGCTCTTTTCAGGTCTCTCCAGAGATGTTCGATCGGGTTCAAGTCCGGGCTCTGGCTGGGCCATTCAAGGACATTCAGAGACTTGTCCCAAAGCCACTCCTGTGTTGTCTTGGCTGTGTGCTTAGGGTCGTTGTCCTGTTGGAAGGTGAACTTACACCCCAGTCTGAGGTCCTGAGCGCTCTGGAGCAGGTTTTCATCAAGGATCTCTCTGAACTTTGCTCCGTTGATCTTTCCCTCGATCCTGACTAGTCTCCCAGTCCCTGCCGCTTTAAAACATCCCCAAGGATGATACTGCCACCACCATGCTTCACCGTAGGGATGGTGCCAGGTTTCCTCCAGATGTGACGCTTGCCTTTTGGCAAACTCAAAGCGGGCTGTATGTGCCTTTTACTGAGGAGTAGGTTCCGTCTGGCCACTCTACCATAAAGGCCTGATTGGTGGAGTGCTGCATAGATGGTTGTCCTTCTGGAAGGTTCTACCATCTCCACAGAGGAACTCTGGAGCTTTGTCAGAGTGACCATCGGGTTGTTGTTCACCTCCCTGACCAAGGCCCTTCTCCCTCGATTGCTCAGTTTGGCTGGGCGGCCAGCTCTAGGAAGAGTGTTGGTGTTTCCAAACACCTTCCATTTAAGATTGATGGAGGCCATTGTGTTCTTGGGGACCTTCAATGGTGCAGAATTTATTTAGGTACCCTTCCCCAGATCTGTGCCTCAACACAATCCTTTCTCTGAGCTCTACGGACAATTCCTTCGACCTCATGGCTTGGTTTTTGCCCTGACACGCACTGTCAACTGTGGGACCTTAAATAGACAGGTGTTTGCCTTTCCAAATCAGGTCCAATCAAATTAATTTACCACATGTGGACTCCTATCAAGGTGTAGAAACATCTCAAGGATGATCAATGGAAACAGGATGCACCTGAGCTCAATTTCAAGTCTCATAGTGTCTGAATACTTACGTAAATAAGATATTTCTGTTTTTAATATTTAATAAATGTTCAACTATTTCTAAAAAACTGTTTTCACTTTATCATTATGGGGTATTGCGTGTAGATTGCTGAGGATTTGTTTTTATTTAAACAATTTTAGAATAAGGCTGTAACGTAACAATGTGGAAAAAGTCAAGGGTTCTGAATACTTTCCGAAGGCACTGTAATTGTATGTGTAGGGTACAGAGATGAGTTAGTCATTCAAAAATCATGTTAAACACTATTATTGCACACTGAGTTAGTCCATGCAACTTATTGTGTGACTTGTTAAGCACATGTTTACAAACATTTCTAAAAACCTGTTTTCGCTTTATCATTATGGGGTAATGTGTGTAGATTGATGAGAAAAAATATATATTTTATCAATTTTCGAATAAGGCTGTAACGTAACACAATGTGGAAAAAGTCAAGGGGTCTGAATACTTTCTAAATGCACTGTATATATGTTGAAGAGGGTGTGGCTTAAGCTGCATCCCTGTCTCACCCCACGACATTGTGGAAAGAAATGTGTGTGTTTTTTGCCAATTTTAACTGTACACTGTTTGTGTACAGGGATTTTATAATGTCTTATGTTTTTCCCCCAACACCACTTTCCATCAATTTGTATAGCAGACCCTCATGCCAAATTGAGTCAAAAGCCTTTTTGAAATCAACAAAGCATGAGAAGACTTTGCCTTTTTTTTTATTTGTTTGTTTGTTAATTAGGGTGTGCAGGGTGAATACGTGGTCTGTCGTACGGTAATTTGGTAAAAAGCCAGTTTGACATTTGCTCAGTACATTGTTTTCACTGAGGAAATGAACTAGTCTGCTGTTAATGATAATGCAGAGGATTTCCCCAAGGTTGCCGTTGATGCATATCCCACAATAGTTATTGGGGTCAAATCTGTCTCCACTTTTGTGGATTGGGGTGATCAGTCCTTGGTTCCAAATATTGGGGAAGATGCCAGAACTGAGGATGTTAAAGAGTTTAAGTATAGCCAATTGGAATTTGTGGTCTGTATATTTTATCATTTAATTTAGGATACCATCAACACCACAGGCCTTTTTGGGTTTGAGTCAATGGTAGGCTTCGAGGGGACTCCTATGGTAGGTACACCTAGAGCTCATCTCTGGGCATTTTCATACTGGCCCCCCGTGGGAAATGAACCCACAACCATGGCATTGCAAGCGCCATGCTCTACCAACTGAGCTACACGGGACTACACGGGATGCCTCATGATTGAGTATTGCTCTGTTCAGGTAGGCTGTGATTGTTCTGTGGTCTGATAGGGGTGTCAGTGGGCTGACTGTGAATGCTCTGAGTGACTCTGGGTTGGGGTTGGGGTTGGGGTTGGGGTCACTCATTTCTATCCAAATGTAAAATGTTCTTGTTTTGATTAATTGAGTTAGGTCTGCTCTATACCAAAATAGCATACCCCCTGAGTCCCTTCCCTGTTTCACACCTGGTAGTTTGGTGGAGGGGACTACCAGCTCTCTGTAACCTAGAGGGCAACCAGTGGGTCCGTCTCCTCTATACCATGTTTCTTGCAGGATGACAATGTCTGTATTTCTGATTTCTTTGGTGAAGTCCAGGTTCCTGCTCTTTAGGCCAAAGGCAGATGACCTCAGGCCTTGGATATTCCAGGATGAGATAGTGAAGGCTTTGTGTTCCATAAAGTGTCCAATGTTGTTGGTCGTGTGGTTTGGCCTTAGGCCAGTAAGTGTGAGCAGAGCCTGCTGAGCATGTGGTACATGCCCTTGGCTTGTCTAGTGTAAGAGTGGGGGTTGGGCCTGTTTGCCTGCTCACGACCTGGGCGTACGTGTGACTTTCATGTTGAGGCCCTCTTTGCGGGACTGGGGGGCATGGGGTGGGTAGGAGGGCCATAGCTCTGATCTGAGGTTGCCAAAATGGGGTGTGGGTATGGTTGACTTGGGGGGGGGGGGGGGGGGGGGGTTAATTGTTTGGGGTGGGGGTGGGGATGTGGCTGGTGGTGCTGTGGTCTGGATGTAGGTCCTCTCGGCGGGGGTCCTCTATGTGTAGGTCCGGGGTGGTGGGTCCCGCAGGTCTGGCAGAGTGTCTCGCTGGTCTGGTCGGGGTGTCTGTTGATCTGTTGCTCCTGTGTGAGGTGTTGGGTCTGTGGTTGAGGGCGATATCCTTTAGGGTCCGGGTGTTGGTGGGCACTGCTGCCTTGTATAGGTAGACCTGGTCGTAATGGCTGTTCAAGTCCAGGGTGGAGTGGTGGGCCAGGTAGACATTTGGTTTTGAGGCACAGTCACGGGAAATCCTTGCGTTTACCTGCTGTATGGTAGCAGGGTGGAAGTATTTTTGTGGTAGCAGGGTTGAGATAACCAATTGTGTGCTGGGGAAAGTAGAATAAGCTTTTTCTATCACTCCCTTGAGTGCTGTGGCCACCCTTTCCTGCTGTGTTCTCAGGTCGTTTGTGCCTGTATGTATTATAAATAATAATAATAATATGCCATTTAGCAGACGCTTTTATCCAAAGCGACTTACAGTCATGCATGCATACATTTTTTTTTGTGTATGGAAGGTCCCGGGGATCGAACCCACTACCTTGGCGTTACAAGCGCCGTGCTCTACCAGCTGAGCTACAGAGGACCACATATTATTATGTGGCTGTGTGATCCTAGTTGGTCCTCAGACAGAAGGTCTGGGTGTTTGGACAATGGAGTTTAGACACTGTGTGTTTGGGAAAAAGTTCATTTTCTTGTATGTATTTCCTGTTTGAGTCCATAAGGAGTACAATGGCTTGTGTATGTCCTCAGTGGGTGTGTGTGTGTGTGGGGGGGGGGGGGGGTCATTTCTTTGTCCGGCTGTGATGTCGAGGCTATGGTCAGGGTCTAGGGTGTACTGTTCTGCTGCGGTGTCGAGACTTTGGTCAGGATCTGAGGTGGGCTGTTCTGCTGGCTTCTCTGCGGGGGTGGCTAGCTCTCTAACGGGTTGTTCTCTGTCACCCGTCATCGTTCTCACCTTCTCCTCTAGCACTCTGATCCTCTCCTCTAGTGCTCTGTTCTTCTCCTGCTCCTGCTCTCTCTCTCTCTCTCTGTCTCTGTCTCTTTCTCTCTGTCTCTCTGTCTCAGTCTCTCTCTTTCTCTTTCTCTCTCGTTGTCCCTCTCTCTTAGCTGTGACCTTGGGTTGGCTGAGCTGCAGGGGGAAGTGAGTGATGGCCATTGCTGTCAGACCACAAAGGACAGGACAGGACCTATCACCACGCTTTGCATTACGTATGCTGTTACTTAATACTATACATATGCTATTCAACCATTCTAAGCCCTTCCATATGGGT
Source organism: Coregonus lavaretus (assembly GCF_964263955.1). Lineage (NCBI taxonomy): Eukaryota > Metazoa > Chordata > Actinopteri > Salmoniformes > Salmonidae > Coregonus > Coregonus lavaretus. The sequence goes on from NW_028156710.1 coordinate 21,316, forward strand.
AGACAGCCTTGCTAAAAGGAAAAGAATGATACGATCATTCAATCTATCAATGAGACAACCAATTCCACTGCTAAAGTGCAAACTGTTCTGTACTTATCCATACAAACACCCACACTGGAGTTAGGTAGTGAATGAAAGCAGATCATTATCAATCATTTCCTCTACAAACAAAGCCTGCTGTAGGTAAACACAACAGGTCTGGTAGTGTTCTGTATCTAGAATCTATAGCTCCGTCTCCTAGGTGATGCAGCCATCTCAGATGTGTTCCTCACCTTCAGTTTCCCAGCGGAACCTGACAGGGAAGCTATTATGGGCTGTTGTCTGCGTCGGCGACCACAATATCAGCATCTGAGTGTGTGTGTTAAGCTGCTGTTGCTATGAGCACCCATACACGCAGAAAGAATCACACAGGGAGGGGGAGGGAGGGATAGAGGGAGATAGGGAGGGAGGGATAGAGGGAGAGAGGGAGGGGGAGAGAGGGATAGAGGGAGATATGGAGGGATAGAGGGAGGGGGAGGGAGGGATAGAGGGAGATAGGGAGGGATAGAGGGAGGGGGAGGGAAGGATAGAGGGAGATAGGGAGGGAGGGGAGGGGGGATAGAGGGAGGGAGGGGGATAGAGGGAGAGGGGAGGGGGAGGGGAGGGAGGAGGGATAGAGGGAGATAGGGAGGGAGGGATAGAGGGAGGGGGAGGGAGGGATAGAGGGAGGGGGGGGTAGAGGGAGGGGAGGGGGAGGGAGGGATAGAGGGAGATAGGGAGGGAGGGATAGAGGGAGGGATAGAGGGAGATAGGGAGGGATAGAGGGAGAGAGAGAGGGGAGAGAGGGATAGAGGGACGGGAGGGAGGGATAGAGGGAGAGAGGGAGGGAGAGATAGAGGGAGATAGGGAGAGAGGGAGGGAGGGAAAGAGGGAGGGATAGAGGGAGATAGAGAGAGGGGGAGGGAGGGATAGAGGGAGAGAGAGAGAGAGGGGGAGGGAGGGGGAGGGAGGGATAGAGGGAGGGGGTGAGGGAGGGAGGGAGGGAGGGAGAGAAAGAGGGAGTGTTACCTCTTCTATGTGACCTCACCAAGTTGGCCAGGGAGGGAACTGTGTCTTTCGATAACGCCTAATCATGTGTGTTTGTGTGTGTGCACGCCCTACTCACCCCCCTCACCCTGTCTCCCCTCTCTTCACCCCTCCTCACCCTCTGCCCTCCCTGCCTTGCTTCATTCTCTGTGTGGGTTAGGGTTAGTGTGCTGCTGCGTTCTCTCTCTCTGCCAGGCTGGAGTGTGAAGAGAGAAGTTAAGACAGTCAGAATGCTAACTGGCTGCTCACTCTGCCTCGCTGCCAAGCTACAGAGAAGAGAATGCTGGTTGGCTGGCTGGCTGGCTGGTTAGCTGGCTGGCTGGCTGTGTCTCTGACTGGCTAGCTGGCTGGCTGGTTTACTGGCAGGATCTCTGACAGGCTAGCTGGCTGGCTGGTTTTCTGGGGCTGGGGTTTTTGACTGGCTGGCTGGTTGACTGACTGGATGACTGGCTGGTTCTCTGGTTGGATAGATGGCTGGCTGGCTCTCTGACTGACTTTATGGGTGGCTCAGTGAACAAACGCTCCCTCAACACTTTCCTTACACTGTCTGTTCCTTTCAGCACTATTGCTTGCCTCGTCTTGCACAAACCCTGGCTGGCACTGGTGTTGTCTTACTTCTCCTGTCCCATGTAAGTGCCTGGGAATCTTACACA
>NW_028156708.1:0-17500 GCF_964263955.1 Coregonus lavaretus
GACCCCAGGACAGAACCATACTGGACAGTACCAGTCTAGTGACCCCAGGACAGAACCATACTGGACAGTACCAGTCTAGTGACCCCAGGACAGAACCATACTGGAAAGTACCAGTCTAGTGACCCCAGGACAGAACCATACTGGACAGTACCAGTCTAGTGACCCCAGGACAGAACCATACTGGACAGTACCAGTCTAGTGACCCCAGGACAGAACCATACTGGACAGTACCAGTCTAGTGACCCCAGGACAGAACCATACTGGACAGTACCAGTCTAGTGACCCCAGGACAGAACCATACTGGACAGTACCAGTCTAGTGTCCCCAGGACAGAACCATACTGGACAGTACCAGTCTAGTGACCCCAGGACAGAACCATACTGGACAGTACCAGTCTAGTGACCCCAGGACAGAACCATACTGGACAGTACCAGTCTAGTGTCCCCAGGACAGAACCATACTGGACAGTACCAGTCTAGTGACCCCAGGACAGAACCATACTGTACAGTACCAGTCTAGTGACCCCAGGACAGAACCATACTGGACAGTACCAGTCTAGTGACCCCAGGACAGAACCATACTGTACAGTACCAGTCTAGTGTCGGACCCCAGGACAGAACCATACTGGACAGTACCAGTCTAGTGACCCCAGGACAGAACCATACTGGACAGTACCAGTCTAGTGACCCCAGGACAGAACCATACTGGACAGTACCAGTCTAGTGTCCCCAGGACAGAACCATACTGGACAGTACCAGTCTAGTGACCCCAGGACAGAACCATACTGTACAGTACCAGTCTAGTGACCCCAGGACAGAACCATACTGGACAGTACCAGTCTAGTGACCCCAGGACAGAACCATACTGGACAGTACCAGTCTAGTGACCCCAGGACAGAACCATACTGGACAGTACCAGTCTAGTGACCCCAGGACAGAACCATACTGGACAGTACCAGTCTAGTGACCCCAGGACAGAACCATACTGTACAGTACCAGTCTAGTGTCGGACCCCAGGACAGAACCATACTGGACAGTACCAGTCTAGTGACCCCAGGACAGAACCATACTGGACAGTACCAGTCTAGTGTCGGACCCCAGGACAGAACCATACTGGACAGTACCAGTCTAGTGACCCCAGGACAGAACCATACTGTACAGTACCAGTCTAGTGTCGGACCCCAGGACAGAACCATACTGGACAGTACCAGTCTAGTGACCCCAGGACAGAACCATACTGGACAGTACCAGTCTAGTGACCCCAGGACAGAACCATACTGGACAGTACCAGTCTAGTGACCCCAGGACAGAACCATACTGGACAGTACCAGTCTAGTGACCCCAGGACAGAACCATACTGGACAGTACCAGTCTAGTGACCCCAGGACAGAACCATACTGTACAGTACCAGTCTAGTGTCGGACCCCAGGACAGAACCATACTGGACAGTACCAGTCTAGTGACCCCAGGACAGAACCATACTGGACAGTACCAGTCTAGTGTCGGACCCCAGGACAGAACCATACTGGACAGTACCAGTCTAGTGACCCCAGGACAGAACCATACTGGACAGTACCAGTCTAGTGACCCCAGGACAGAACCATACTGGACAGTACCAGTCTAGTGACCCCAGGACAGAACCATACTGTACAGTACCAGTCTAGTGTCCCCAGGACAGAACCATACTGTACAGTACCAGTCTAGTGACTCCAGGACAGAACCATACTGGACAGTACCAGTCTAGTGTCGGACCCCAGGACAGAACCATACTGTACAGTACCAGTCTAGTGACCCCAGGACAGAACCATACTGGACAGTACCAGTCTAGTGACCCCAGGACAGAACCATACTGGAAAGTACCAGTCTAGTGACCCCAGGACAGAACCATACTGGACAGTACCAGTCTAGTGACCCCAGGACAGAACCATACTGGACAGTACCAGTCTAGTGACCCCAGGACAGAACCATACTGGACAGTACCAGTCTAGTGACCCCAGGACAGAACCATACTGGACAGTACCAGTCTAGTGTCCCCAGGACAGAACCATACTGGACAGTACCAGTCTAGTGACCCCAGGACAGAACCATACTGGACAGTACCAGTCTAGTGACCCCAGGACAGAACCATACTGGACAGTACCAGTCTAGTGTCCCCAGGACAGAACCATACTGGACAGTACCAGTCTAGTGACCCCAGGACAGAACCATACTGTACAGTACCAGTCTAGTGACCCCAGGACAGAACCATACTGGACAGTACCAGTCTAGTGACCCCAGGACAGAACCATACTGTACAGTACCAGTCTAGTGACCCCAGGACAGAACCATACTGGACAGTACCAGTCTAGTGACCCCAGGACAGAACCATACTGTACAGTACCAGTCTAGTGTCCCCAGGACAGAACCATACTGGACAGTACCAGTCTAGTGACCCCAGGACAGAACCATACTGTACAGTACCAGTCTAGTAACCCCAGGACAGAACCATACTGGACAGTACCAGTCTAGTGACCCCAGGACAGAACCATACTGGACAGTACCAGTCTAGTGACCCCAGGACAGAACCATACTGGACAGTACCAGTCTAGTGACCCCAGGACAGAACCATACTGGACAGTACCAGTCTAGTGACCCCAGGACAGAACCATACTGTACAGTACCAGTCTAGTGACCCCAGGACAGAACCATACTGTACAGTACCAGTCTAGTGTCGGACCCCAGGCCAGAACCATACTGGACAGTACCAGTCTAGTGACCCCAGGACAGAACCATACTGGACAGTACCAGTCTAGTGACCCCAGGACAGAACCATACTGTACAGTACCAGTCTAGTGACCCCAGGACAGAACCATACTGGACAGTACCAGTCTAGTGACCCCAGGACAGAACCATACTGGACAGTACCAGTCTAGTGACCCCAGGACAGAACCATACTGGACAGTACCAGTCTAGTGACCCCAGGACAGAACCATACTGGACAGTACCAGTCTAGTGACCCCAGGACAGAACCATACTGTACAGTACCAGTCTAGTGACCCCAGGACCAGGACAGAACCATACTGTACAGTACCAGTCTAGTGACCCCAGGACAGAACCATACTGGACAGTACCAGTCTAGTGACCCCAGGACAGAACCATACTGGACAGTACCAGTCTAGTGTCCCCAGGACAGAACCATACTGTACAGTACCAGTCTAGTGACCCCAGGACAGAACCATACTGGACAGTACCAGTCTAGTGTCGGACCCCAGGACAGAACCATACTGTACAGTACCAGTCTAGTGACCCCAGGACAGAACCATACTGTACAGTACCAGTCTAGTGACCCCAGGACAGAACCATACTGGACAGTACCAGTCTAGTGACCCCAGGACAGAACCATACTGGACAGTACCAGTCTAGTGTCGGACCCCAGGACAGAACCATACTGGACAGTACCAGTCTAGTGACCCCAGGACAGAACCATACTGGACAGTACCAGTCTAGTGACCCCAGGACAGAACCATACTGGACAGTACCAGTCTAGTGACCCCAGGACAGAACCATACTGTACAGTACCAGTCTAGTGACCCCAGGACAGAACCATACTGTACAGTACCAGTCTAGTGACCCCAGGACAGAACCATACTGGACAGTACCAGTCTAGTGACCCAGGACAGAACCATACTGTACAGTACCAGTCTAGTGACCCCAGGACAGAACCATACTGGACAGTACCAGTCTAGTGACCCCAGGACCAGGACAGAACCATACTGTACAGTACCAGTCTAGTGACCCCAGGACCAGGACAGAACCATACTGTACAGTACCAGTCTAGTGACCCCAGGACAGAACCATACTGGACAGTACCAGTCTAGTGACCCCAGGACCAGGACAGAACCATACTGAACAGTACCAGTCTAGTGACCCCAGGACAGAACCATACTGTACAGTACCAGTCTAGTGACCCCAGGACAGAACCATACTGTACAGTACCAGTCTAGTGACCCCAGGACAGAACCATACTGTACAGTACCAGTCTAGTGACCCCAGGACAGAACCATACTGTACAGTACCAGTCTAGTGACCCCAGGACAGCACCATACTGGACAGTACCAGTCTAGTGTCGGACCCCAGGACAGAACCATACTGGACAGTACCAGTCTAGTGTCGGACCCCAGGACAGAACCATACTGTACAGTACCAGTCTAGTGACCCCAGGACAGAACCATACTGTACAGTACCAGTCTAGTGACCCCAGGACAGAACCATACTGTACAGTACCAGTCTAGTGACCCCAGGACAGAACCATACTGGACAGTACCAGTCTAGTGTCGGACCCCAGGACAGAACCATACTGTACAGTACCAGTCTAGTGACCCCAGGACAGAACCATACTGGACAGTACCAGTCTAGTGTCGGACCCCAGGACAGAACCATACTGGACAGTACCAGTCTAGTGACCCCAGGACAGAACCATACTGGACAGTACCAGTCTAGTGACCCCAGGACCAGGACAGAACCATACTGGACAGTACCAGTCTAGTGACCCCAGGACAGAACCATACTGGACAGTACCAGTCTAGTGTCGGACCCCAGGACAGAACCATACTGTACAGTACCAGTCTAGTGACCCCAGGACAGAACCATACTGGACAGTACCAGTCTAGTGTCGGACCCCAGGACAGAACCATACTGGACAGTACCAGTCTAGTGACCCCAGGACAGAACCATACTGGACAGTACCAGTCTAGTGACCCCAGGACCAGGACAGAACCATACTGGACAGTACCAGTCTAGTGACCCCAGGACAGAACCATACTGGACAGTACCAGTCTAGTGTCGGACCCCAGGACAGAACCATACTGTACAGTACCAGTCTAGTGACCCCAGGACAGAACCATACTGGACAGTACCAGTCTAGTGTCCCCAGGACAGAACCATACTGGACAGTACCAGTCTAGTGACCCCAGGACCAGGACAGAACCATACTGTACAGTACCAGTCTAGTGACCCCAGGACCAGGACAGAACCATACTGTACAGTACCAGTCTAGTGTCCCCAGGACAGAACCATACTGTACAGTACCAGTCTAGTGTCCCCAGGACAGAACCATACTGTACAGTACCAGTCTAGTGTCCCCAGGACAGAACCATACTGGACAGTACCAGTCTAGTGTCCCCAGGACAGAACCATACTGTACAGTACCAGTCTAGTGTCCCCAGGACAGAACCATACTGGACAGTACCAGTCTAGTGACCCCAGGACAGAACCATACTGGACAGTACCAGTCTAGTGACCCCAGGACAGAACCATACTGGACAGTACCAGTCTAGTGACCCCAGGACAGAACCATACTGGACAGTACCAGTCTAGTGTCCCCAGGACAGAACCATACTGGACAGTACCAGTCTAGTGACTCCAGGACAGAACCATACTGGACAGTACCAGTCTAGTGACCCCAGGACAGAACCATACTGGACAGTACCAGTCTAGTGACCCCAGGACAGAACCATACTGTACAGTACCAGTCTAGTGACCCCAGGACAGAACCATACTGGACAGTACCAGTCTAGTGACCCCAGGACAGAACCATACTGTACAGTACCAGTCTAGTGACCCCAGGACAGAACCATACTGGACAGTACCAGTCTAGTGACCCCAGGACAGAACCATACTGGACAGTACCAGTCTAGTGACCCCAGGACCAGGACAGAACCAGGATATGTCCTTGATAGCGGCTGAACACATTCTGTTGGCTCACTGTTACTCAGATACAGTTGAGTCATGTGATAGCAGGTAAAACAATGTAGTTAGAAATATATTGGACTATTGTTCTACAGATAAAGCTGTCAAAGTAAGGAAAGGAAACCACTATGATTCACTTCCCTCCATTCAATTGAGTAATTCATGATTCAACAGATATTGGAGCTTGATACAGGCACAGGGATTAGGTGGACTATCCAAAGTGGCGTACTGTACAGCTAACAAACATTTTTGCACTGTATTTGTGCCCCATGTTTGACACTCTGTGATAAACAACACCAGATCTTTAGTTCAGAGAACAGGTGGTTGAGACAGCTGGTAAACAACAGTGACGTGTTACTTGATCAATATGCCAGCACATGGGAATAATATGCTAACAGAGATATGCTGTGTGGTTGAGAGAAAGGGATCATTATTATCATTGCAACATGTCTGTGGAATGTATGTGAAGTCAAGAAGACAAATAGCTGAAATCACTGAGACTGGGAGGAGACATGAAAGCTTGCAGTTGTTCTCAAGTGTTTAACACAGGTTTGTTTTTCTGGGGCTCAGCCTCTGGACGCAATGTGTGTGTGTGTGTGTGTGTGTGTGTGTGTGTGTGTGTGTGTGTGTGTGTGTGTGTGTGTGTGTGTGTGTTGGCTGAAGGTCTCTCTCTGTACGCCACGAGGAGGAATAGAGAGGAAGAAAAATAGAAGGGAAAGAGATGAATTGATGAAGAGGAGAAGAGTAGTAGGAGAGGAGAGGAGAGGAGAGGAGGAAGGAGGAGGGGAGAGGAGAAAGGAGGAGAGGAGAGGAGAGGAGAGGAGAGGAGAGGAGAGGAGAGGAGAGGAGAGGAGAGGAGAGGAGAGGAGAGGAGAGGAGAGGAGAAGAGAAAGGAGGAGAGGAGAGGAGAAAGTAGGAGAGGAGAGGAGAGGAGAAAGGAGGAGAAGAGAGGAGAAAGGAGGAGAGGAGAAGAGAAAGGAGGAGAGGAGAAGAGAGGAGAGGGTAAGAGAGGAGAGGAGAAGGGAGGAGGAGAGGAGAAGAGGAGAAGGAGAGGAGAGGAGAAAGGAGGAGAGTAAAGCAGAGGAAAGAGCAGTGGATGGTAGAGAGAGGAGGATGTTGGTAGAGAGGAAGGGACTGTTGTATGGGAGGACAGGTCTTGATAAACCTAAGGTAGCAGGCGTAAAAGAAACGCCTGAGCAGGATGCCCCACATTCTGGTCCTGACGAGAACAACAACAAAACCTATCGGGGGAGGTTCTCTTCTGTTCAACCAATTCAGTAAATGGAGGAGTTAAGATGGAGTATCACCGTGTTAACGGCCAAAAGCGGAAGTTGCATCACAGGCTCTCTTCCATTTCCCCTGAAAACCAGATGCAGAGAGAGAGCTACCAGGCCAAAACACCCTACATCTATATAGATCAGTGTGTCAAACTCCTGACTAAGTCTCCTGACTACAGTCGTAGTCAAAGGTTTTGAGAATGACACAAATATTAATTTTCACAAAGTCTGCTGCCTCAGTTTTTATGATGGCAATTTGCTTATACTCCAGAATGTTATGAAGAGTGATCAGATGAATTGCAATTAATTGCAAAGTCCCTCTTTGCCATGAAAATGAACTTAATCCCCCAAAAACATTTCCACTGCATTTCAGCCCTGCCACAAAAGGACCAGCTGACATCATGTCAGTGATTCTCTCGTTAACACAGGTGAGAGTGTTGACGAGGACAAGGCTGGAGATCACTCTGTCATGCTGATTGAGTTAGAATAACAGACTGGAAGCTTTAAAAGGAGGGTGGTGCTTGAAATCATTGTTCTTCCTCTGTTAACCATGGTTACCTGCAAGGAAACACGTGCCGTCATCATTGCTTTGCACAAAAAGGGCTTCACAGGCAAGGATATTGCTGCTAGTAAGATTGCACCTAAATCAACCATTTATCGGATCATCAAGAACTTCAAGGAGAGAGGTTCAATTGTTGTGAAGAAGGATTCAGGGCTCCCAAGAAAGTCCAGCAAGTGCCAGGACCGTCTCCTAAAGTTGATTCAGCTGCGGGATCGGGGCACCACCAGTGCAGAGCTTGCTCAGGAATGGCAGCAGGCAGGTGTGAGTGCATCTGCACACACAGTGAGGCGAAGACTTTTGGAGGATGACCTGGTCTCAAGAAGGGCAGCGAGGAAGCCACTTCTCTCCAGGAAAAACATCAGGGACAGACTGATATTCTGCAAAAGGTACAGGGATTGGACTGCTGAGGACTGGGTTAAAGTCATTTTCTCTGATGAATCCCCTTTCCGATTGTTTGGGGCATCCGGAAAACACCTTGTCCGGAGAAGACAAGGTGAGCGCTACCATCAGTCCTTTGTCATGCCAACAGTAAAGCATCCTGACACCATTCATGTGTGGGGTTGCTTCTCAGCCAAGGGAGTGGGCTCACTCACAATTTTGCCTAAGAACACAGCCATGAATAAAGAATGGTACCAACACATCCTCCGAGAGCAACTTCTCCCAACCAACCAAGAACAGTTTGGTGATGAACAATGCCTTTTCCAGCATGATGGAGCACCTTGCCATAAGACAAAAGTGATAACTAAGTGGCTCGGGGAACAAAACATTGACATTTTGGGTCCATGGCCAGGAAACTCCCCAGACCTTAATCCCATTGAGAACTTGTGGTCAATCCTCAAGAGGCGGATGGACAAACAAAAACCCACAAATTCTGACAAACTACAAGCATTGATTATGCAAGAATGGGCTGCCATCAGTCAGGATGTGGCCCAGAAGTTAATTGACAGCATGCCAGGGCGGATTGCAGAGGTCTTGAAAAAGAAGGGACAACACTGCAAATATTGACTCTTTGCATAAGCTTAATGTAATTGTCAATAAAAGACTTTGACACTTATGGAATGCTTGTAATTATACATTTACATTTTAGTCATTTAGCAGACGCTCTTATCCAGAGCGACTTACAGTAAGTGAGTGCATACATTTTTTATATTTTTTATTTTTTCATACTAGCCCCCCGTGGGAATCGAACCCACAACCCTGGCGTTGCAAACACCATGCTCTACCAACTGAGCTACATCCCTGCTGGCCATTCCCTCCCCTACCCTGGACGACGCTGGGCCAATTGTGCGCCGCCCCATGGGTCTCCCGGTCGCGGCCGGCTACGACAGAGCCTGGATTCGAACCAGGATCTCTAGTGGCACAGCTAGCACTGCGATGCAGTGCCTTAGACCACTGCGCCACTCGGGAGATACTTCAGTATACCATAGTAACATCTGACAAAAATATCTAAAAACACTGAAGCAGCAAACTTTGTGAAGACCAATACTTGGGTCATTCTCAAAACTTTTGACCACGACTGTGAGGTTCTCTACACAGCAACCAAGACAGGGCAAACAGCAACCAATGCCCCATCATCAAGACCATTTAAAGCTAAATGAAATACAAGCTGTCCAAGGCCTTACTGCCTAAATGAATCATGGTAAAATATATTCCCTAGGGGTTACTTTCTCCTCTCCCTGAGTCCATCACCTCCTTCAGACAGACTGCAGTAATAAAGCCTGGCCCCCTCTGGAGCAATAGCTGAGGCCCAGTCACACAGATTAGATGAACTGCCAGGCCAGCAGAGTACTTTACCGTCTGGTCTGGATGGTTAGAAGGAGAGAGGGAGACAGGAGCAGAGAGGGGAGGAGAGGGGAGGAAGAGAGGAGGAGAGAGAGGAGGGAGACAGGAGCAGAGAGAGGAGCAGAGGGGAGGAAGAGAGGGGAGGAAGAGAGGAGGGAGACAGGAGCAGAGAGAGGAGGAGAGGGGAGGAAGAGAGGAGGAGGAGAGAGGAGGAGAGAGAGGAGGGAGACAGGAGCAGAGAGAGGAGGAGAGGGGAGGAAGACAGGAGGAGAGAGAGGAGGGAGACAGGAGCAGAGAGAGGAGGGAGACAGGAGCAGAGAGAGGAGGAGAGGGGAGGAAGAGAGGAGGAGAGAGAGGAGGAGAGGGGAGGAAGAGAGGAGGAGAGAGAGGAGGGAGACAGGAGCAGAGAGAGGAGCAGAGAGGAGGAGAGAGAGGAGGGAGACAGGAGCAGAGACATGAGGAGAGAGGAGCAGAGAGAGGAGGAGAGGGGAGGAAGAGAGGAGGAGAGAGAGGAGGGAGACAGGAGCAGAGAGAGGAGCAGAGAGGAGGAGAGAGAGGAGGGAGACAGGAGCAGAGACATGAGGAGAGAGGAGCAGAGAGAGAAGGAGAGGGGAGGAAGACAGGAGCAGAGAGAGGAGGGAGACAGGAGCAGAGAGAGAAGGAGAGAGAGGAGGGAGACAGGAGCAGAGACATGAGGAGAGAGGAGCAGAGAGAGAAGGAGAGAGGGGAGGAGAGGGGAGGGAGACAGGAGGAGAGAGAGGAGGAGAGGGGAGGAAGGCAGGAGCAGAGAGAGGAGGAGAGGAGAGGGAGACAGGAGCGGAGAGAGAAGAGAGAGAGGCATGCACCCTTTGGCTGACTTTGGTATTACAGAAGCATGGAGACTGTAGATTGAGTCAACAGCTATAATAGTGAGCCTACAGATGTAGGATCTTAATTTGAGCCAGTTTGCTACAGCAGGAAAATAATCCTAAAGCAACAGGAACTGTGAATTATTATGTGGATTTAAAATGAATGAAAATGTTTGTAGGGGTTGATACATTTTCCGTAAGGGAAAATCAAGTCAGAAATTGGAAACTTGAGAAGAAGCCTTTTAAACCTCAAATACATTACAAGTTTTAAATGTCCTGCAACAAGGTGGTCAAATTAAGACACTACAACTGTACCGGAGAAAATGAATCCATATCTTGGTGAAACTAGCTAACTAAATACAAGCTCTACGTTCATAACAGATCAACTATGTTGCCTGGGCGTTTACCAAAACAAATTTCACACATTATTTAGTATATGTAAAGACAAGATTAAAAGTTAGTGAGTGGTGCGGAGCACGCAGCCGAGAGAAGGGAATTATAATGACTATATTCAGCCCAAGGGCACAACGGCCGCTGGCCGCAAAAGGCATGGATTATTTTAGGGGGCATTATGGCCACACAAAGGGGATGCAGCCGGGAAATTCGAGGCATTATCAAGTGATTGTCAAATTGTGAATGAGAGACTGATGAAGTGTGTACAGCCTGCACCAAAAACAAAGCTACTTTTTTCAAATCATCATTAGAGTCGCACCACGCAGCCTTGGAATGTATTAAACATACAAACGTTGGGCTGTATGTTATGATCACAACTAAAGTTGCATAAATAAACTCTAAATTATGCATATAGGAGGACCTGTTTCTTTGTTAACCGCTCAACACAGAATAGCCGCATGTGCGCACTCCCTAAAATCTTTTGGAGAAAATATCCTTTATATTTTATTCAGCTTTGTTCAATAGTATTCTTCATACTATAAAATAATATTAAATAACGGCACGAAATTCTAAGCAAATCTTGTCTGCTAAATGAACTTGTGTAGCCCACAGCCACATGGCATAGCCAGAACAAGGCCTGAAATAGACTACATTTTCTTCCTGTTTCTTTAGACCTGTCTAAAATACATAATGGTGATTTATTGTGATGGTGTAGGCTATGGATTTATTCGACTTTTTAAAATGTAGATGTTCCAAAAGGTCTACATCAGTGGCTTATAGGCTATGGGTGGAAGACAGCAGCTGCTGAATGTGTTTATGTTAATTCATGGTCAATTACAGTGAGACCGTTATTTGCTTGACAATCACCGGCTGACAAAATGTCATGACTGCCACAGCCGTACTCCAGACTAATGTGTAGATGTGTGTATTAACACGGTAGTTACCTCAGCGGTAGTTGGCGGGGCAGTAGACTCCAGACTAATGTGTAAATGTGTGTATTAACACGGTAGTTACCTCAGCGGTAGTTGGCAGGGCAGTAGACTCCAGACTAATGTGTAGATGTGTGTATTAACACGGTAGTTACCTCAGCGGTAGTTGGCAGGGCAGTAGACTCCAGACTAATGTGTAGATGTGTGTATTAACACGGTAGTTACCTCAGCGGTAGTTGGCAGGGCAGTAGACTCCAGACTAATGTGTAGATGTGTGTATTAACACGGTAGTTACCTCAGCGGTAGTTGGCAGGGCAGTAGACTCCAGACTAATGTGTAGATGTGTGTATTAACACGGTAGTTACCTCAGCGGTAGTTGGCAGGGCAGTAGACTCCAGACTAATGTGTAGATGTGTGTATTAACACGGTAGTTACCTCAGCGGTAGTTGGCAGGGCAGTAGACTCCAGACTAATGTGTAGATGTGTGTATTAACACGGTAGTTACCTCAGCGGTAGTTGGCAGGGCAGTAGACTCCAGACTAATGTGTAGATGTGTGTATTAACACGGTAGTTACCTCAGCGGTAGTTGGCAGGGCAGTAGACTCCAGACTAATGTGTAGATGTGTGTATTAACACGGTAGTTACCTCAGCGGTAGTTGGCAGGGCAGTAGACTCCAGACTAATGTGTAGATGTGTGTATTAACACGGTAGTTACCTCAGCGGTAGTTGGCAGGGCAGTAGACTCCAGACTAATGTGTAGATGTGTGTATTAACACGGTAGTTACCTCAGCGGTAGTTGGCAGGGCAGTAGACTCCAGACTAATGTGTAGATGTGTGTATTAACACGGTAGTTACCTCAGCGGTAGTTGGCGGGGCAGTAGACTCCAGACTAATGTGTAGATGTGTGTATTAACACGGTAGTTACCTCAGCGGTAGTTGGCAGGGCAGTAGACTCCAGACTAATGTGTAGATGTGTGTATTAACACGGTAGTTACCTCAGCGGTAGTTGGCAGGGCAGTAGACTCCAGACTAATGTGTAGATGTGTGTATTAACACGGTAGTTACCTCAGCGGTAGTTGGCAGGGCAGTAGACTCCAGACTAATGTGTAGATGTGTGTATTAACACGGTAGTTACCTCAGCGGTAGTTGGCAGGGCAGTAGACTCCAGACTAATGTGTAGATGTGTGTATTAACACGGTAGTTACCTCAGCGGTAGTTGGCAGGGCAGTAGACTCCAGACCAGTGATGGTACTCTGGAGAAGGTTGACAGCATCCTCACAGTGACCGGTTAGCTGCTCCACTCTCTGAAACACAACACACCACTGTCAGAACAGAGACACAACGTTCAACCACATTAAAAGACAACTATACAAAGACTTACAGTCAGATAAACACACGCCATTATCAAAGCATAGACAACTTTAGTCATCTCTGGTAATACACTCACACCGGCACCTGGTTCCGTGGTTGCCATGGCGTCGTAAAGCAGCCTAAACAGAGAGCTCTACCATTTTGTACATATTTTATATGTTTAAAGCGTTGTTGTTTTTTTGATGATTATTTTTGATAAGACATTGAGTTGATTGGATAGATCTGGTTGTTTTTACAGGAGTTGCAGGGCTGATGTCAAGTTGACTGGTTTGGCTAGCTAGCTAGCTGGCTAATGATTGCGTGTATTTAAAAGATGCATCTCAGCACCGGCTGCTTCTTGATCAACGAGACCTGACTGCATTGTGGAAATGTCCGAGAGCTCGTAGTGAGGATGACTACTGCTCTGGACTGATGTGTGGTGGACTGCAGCAATACAGAGCCGGCCCGCTCATTAGGCAGGATTAGGCGGCCACGTATTTACATTTAACATTTAAGTCATTTAGCAGACGCTCTTATCCAGAGCCACTTACCTATGGCGGCAGATTGACCAGGGTGACATTTTCTGAGCTAAACTGGCCAAGACGCACCTCCATCAACAACACATAAAACCTCACATAATTCTGCCCAAAAACAAAGACAATTTCTCCTCAACCAGTGGCACATGGGGTTTTCAGGTGAGCACTGATGCCGCCCTTTTGACAAGCAGTTCCCACTTTGTCAAAGGCAGGGCCGCAAAATAATTTTGCTTGTCCATTCCCGGCGCGCCTCTCCAGGGTGCTGTTGGAGACGCGTCGCTGCCACGCTCCACCAACGTTCCATAAAAGAAAATCTATATCAAACATAAATCATGTAGCAGATATAGGATACGGTAGAAAGAGTATGTGGGCCTTTTCTGTAGCCTACAGGCTGGAGATAAAAATGTATGACAATGTAATGAGATGGACACTTTTTACATCATGAGGTTTCTACGATCAAATAGACTAAGCTAAATGGCGCCCAACCAAATAAAACATTTGCTGACATGTTAACAAACAACGTATCCTAAAAACAGGACAGGTCAAAATAACATGGACAATATGGAATGGACAATCACAACGGTTGACCAGGAGCTTCACCCCGTTGTCATGATCAGTGGTTTCAAGTTTGTATCCATCAATTTCTGACAAGTTTATCATAGTGAAAAAGAAAATACTTTTGCATTTCCCGCCGTGTAAACACGTTGCAAATAGGCTCGCGATAACTCCTGATAAAGTTGGGTAGCTGATATTCAGAGCTTAAATAGGCAAATTGATTAGTCACAGGAATCAGGGTTAATGAAGCCAATGTAACGGCCTGTTTTCCCAACGGTAGGCCCTCCACATGGATGGCCTGTTTTACCAACGGTAGGCCTACCACATGGATGGGCTGTTTTACCAACGGTAGGCCCTCCACATGGATGGGCTGTTTTACCAACGGTGGGCCCTCCACATGGATGGGCTGTTTTACCAACGGTGGGCCCTCCACATGGATGGGCTGTTTTACCAACGGTAGGCCTACCACATGGATGGGCTGTTTTCCCAACGGTGGGCCCTCCACATGGATGGGCTGTTTTACCAACGGTAGGCCTACCACATGGATGGGCTGTTTTACCAACGGTAGGCCCTCCACATGGATGGGCTGTTTTACCAACGGTAGGCCTACCACATGGATGGGCTGTTTTCCCAACGGTGGGCCCTCCACATGGATGGGCTGTTTTACCAACGGTAGGCCTACCACATGGATGGGCTGTTTTACCAACGGTAGGCCTACCACATGGATGGGCTGTTTTCCCAACGGTGGGCCTACCACATGGATGGGCTGTTTTACCAACGGTAGGCCTACCACATGGATGGGCTGTTTTCCCAACGGTAGGCCTACCACATGGATGGGCTGTTTTCCCAACGGTGGGCCCTCCACATGGATGGGCTGTTTTCCCAACGGTGGGCCTACCACATGGATGGGCTGTTTTCCCAACGGTGGGCCCTCCACATGGATGGGCTGTTTTACCAACGGTAGGCCCTCCACATGGATGGGCTGTTTTACCAACGGTAGGCCTACCACATGGATGGGCATTTATACAACCCCCATTTCAGGCAACGCTGTAGGCTCCACCCCAGTAAGCACTGACCGGCGCCAACGCCTTTTGGACGTCTTCTTTTGGTGCAGTTCCGGACCGGCCTTGATTTCCACATGCACAGACATTGGTTTTTGGTCCTGTCCGGACCAAATCTGAACCAATCATAAACGTCTCTGTTTGGATCAGATTTTGTCCGGTCTGGACCAGCCCTGATTTGGCCCAAACATATACATATACAAATTACTTCTTTCAACTTTCATTCAGAACCAAAAATTAACCTGGTTTCAACATCCAGTAAATACATATTTTTCAACGTCTGGAAAAGATGCTTTTTCAATGTCCTGGAAAATATTTAAAACATATGGAAAATGTTGTATTTTAAACATACGGAAAATACCTTTTCACCTTTCATTCAGAACCTCAACTGAACCAAACTTCAACGTCTGTAAAATAAAATAAAATTTCAACGTCATTTTGCTTTTCTAGTTTTGCGGGAGGCGTAATTTTTTGGTCCCAACCTATGCCGGCAGAACGGCAAGGACCGGCCCTGCCCAGTGTCACGGTCGTCTAAGAGCGAAGGAGACCAAGGCGCAGCGTGTGCAAGAAACATGACTTTATTAATTAAAGTTTCGAACTACAAACAAAAGACGACTCATGAAGTCCACGGTACACCGACCGAAACGGAACAAAAACCCACAACACCCAAAGGAAAACATACAGATAAATATGGCTCCCAATCAGAGATAACGAGCCGACAGCTGACACTCGTTACCTCCGATTGGGAGTCACATGACTACACAAGAACTAACCAAAACCACACACACCCAAATGAACACACCCTATTCCCAACCTAACCAAAACAAACCCCCACAAAACGAATACACCCTGGCTCAAATACAAGTCCCGGAGCCAGAGTGTGACAGTACCCCCCCCTAAAGGCGCGGACTGCGACCGCGCCTCAACTAGGGCTAACCAAGGGAGGGCTGGGTGGGCATACCTCTTCGGCGGTGGTTCTGGCTCTGGTCGTGGTCCCCACCCCACCATAGTCACTACCCGCTTCCGTAGCCTCCTCCAACTGACCACCCTCCAACTTAACCCCACCGGATTAAGGGGCAGCACCGGACTAAGAGGCAGCACCGGACTAAGGGGCAGCACCGGACTAAGGGGCAGCACCAGGATAAGGGGCAGCACCAGACTAAGGGGCAGCACCGGACTAAGGGGCAGCACCGGACTGAATGGCGGATCCTGGCTGGCTGGCTCTGGCGGATCCTGGCTGGCTGGCGGACCCCGGCTGGACGGCTCTCTGGCGGATCCTGGCTGGACGGCTCATGGCTGGCTGACGGATCTGGCTGCTCATGGCTGGCTGACGGATCTGGCTGCTCATGGCTGGCTGACGGATCTGGCTGCTCATGGCTGGCTGACGGATCTGGCTGCTCATGGCAGGCTGACGGATCTGGCTGCTCATGGCTGGCTGACGGATCTGGCTGCTCATGGCAGGCTGACGGATCTGGCTGCTCCTGGCTGGCGGAAGGCTCTAGCTGATCCTGTCTGGCGGAAGGCTCTGGCTGATCCTGTCTGGCGGAAGGCTCTGGCTGATCCTGTCTGGCGGAAGGCTCTGGCTGATCCTGTCTGGCGGAAGGCTCTGGCTGATCCTGTCTGGCGGAAGGCTCTGGCTGATCCTGTCTGGTGGAAGGCTTTAGCGGCTCCGGTCTGGCGGACGGCTCTGAAGGCTCATGGCAGACGGGCGGCTTTGCAGGCTCAGTACAGACGGGCAGTTCATGCAGCGCTTGGCAGACGGACAGTTCAGACGGCGTTGGGCAGACAGGCAGTTCAGGCGCCGTTGGGCAGACGGGCAGTTCAAGCGCCGTTGGGCAGACGGGCAGTTCAGGCGCCGTTGGGCAGACGGGCAGTTCAAGCGCCGTTGGGCAGACGGGCAGTTCAGGCGCCGTTGGGCAGACGGGCAGTTCAGGCGCCGTTGGGCAGACGGCAGACTCTGGCCGGCCGAGACGCACTATAGGCCTGGTGCGTGGTGCCGGAACTGGTGGTCCCGGGCTGAGGACACGCATCTCAGGGCTAGTGCGGGGAGCAGCAACAGGACGCACAGGACTCTGGGGACACACAGGAGGCTTGGTGCGTGGTGTAGGCACTGGTGGTACTGGGCTGGAGCGGGGAGGTGGCGCCGGAAATACCGGACCGTGCAGGCTTACTGGCTCCCTTGAGCACTGAGCCTGCCCAACCTTACCTGGTTGTATGCTCCCCGTCGCCCGACCAGTACGGGAAGGAGGAATAACCCGCACCGGGCTATGTAGGCGAACCGGGGACACCATGCGTAAGGCTGGTGCCATGTAAGCCGGCCCGAGGAGACGCACTGGTGGCCTGATGCGTTGGGCCGGCTTCATGACATCCGGCTCAACGCTCAATCTAGCCCGGCCGATACGTGGAGCTGGAATGTACCGAACCGGGCTATGCACGCGTACAGGAGACACCATGCGCTCTACTGCGTAACACGGTGTCTGC
>NW_028156708.1:22500-58916 GCF_964263955.1 Coregonus lavaretus
GAGAAACAGAGAACGAGAGAGAGATCAGTGTAGATACAGCCGGGCATAGCTTCCTGTCAGGGAGAGAGAAACAGAGAACGAGAGAGAGATCAGTGTAGATACAGCCGGGCATAGCTTCCTGTCAGGGAGAGAGAAACAGAGAACGAGAGAGAGATCAGTGTAGATACAGCCGGGCATAGCTTCCTGTCAGGGAGAGAGAAACAGAGAACGAGAGAGAGATCAGTGTAGATACAGCCGGGCATAGCTTCCTGTCAGGGAGAGAGAAACAGAGAACGAGAGAGAGAGATCAGTGTAGATACAGCCGGGCATAGCTTCCTGTCAGGGAGAGAGAAACAGAGAACGAGAGAGAGATCAGTGTAGATACAGCCGGGCATAGCTTCCTGTCAGGGAGAGAGAAACAGAGAACGAGAGAGAGATCAGTGTAGATACAGCCGGGCATAGCTTCCTGTCAGGGAGAGAGAAACAGAGAACGAGAGAGAGATCAGTGTAGATACAGCCGGGCATAGCTTCCTGTCAGGGAGAGAGAAACAGAGAACGAGAGAGAGATCAGTGTAGATACAGCCGGGCATAGCTTCCTGTCAGGGAGAGAGAAACAGAGAACGAGAGAGAGATCAGTGTAGATACAGCCGGGCATAGCTTCCTGTCAGGGAGAGAGAAACAGAGAACGAGAGAGAGATCAGTGTAGATACAGCCGGCCATAGCTTCCTGTCAGGGAGAGAGAAACAGAGAACGAGAGAGAGATCAGTAGAATGAAAGAAAAGCAGATGAAGCTGTCTAAACTAGGGACACGGGAAGGATTTGCAGATGCAGGTTTTGCTCAGACAAACATACGACGGGATGTTTTAAAGCAGGATAGCAACCAGTGATAGGGTGCACGGCGTCCAGTTTAACACCTACAGTTTCCAGAGACTGTTTCATTTTCAACAGCTTGCATGATGCACGCAGGGCTGAGGGTTCAGACAACACACTTCATCTAACTTCAGCTCTGACTCAAGGTTGTACACAGCGCTAAGGACCAGATATCACTCTAGTTCTGATTAATGGTTGGACACAGCGCTAAGGGCCAGATATCACTCTAGTTCTGACTCAAGGTTGGACACAGCGCTAAGGGCCAGATATCACTCTAGTTCTGATGAATGGTTGTAAACAACCATGTGGTTTTCTGCGTTCTGTCTTGGTAACCACAAAGTCCTCACAACAAACGAAGACCAAGTCCTCATAAAAACCCTGTTATGTCGTCTGAAAGGTCAGCGATGCTGTATAGAACTCACAGGGGAGTAGGCTATGGCATCAGGCCCTGCAATCCACCTCGCTGAGGTCTGTCTGCTTCATTTACTGACTGAATGACTGACTTCTAATCCACCATACTGAGGTCAGTCTGCTTCATTTACTGACTGAATGACTGACTTCTAATCCACCATACTGAGGTCTGTCTGCTTCATTAACTGACTGAATGACTGACTTCTAATCCACCATGCTGAGGTCAGTCTGCTTCATTAACTGACTGAATGACTGACTTCTAATCCACCATACTGAGGTCAGTCTGCTTCATTTACTGACTGAATGACTGACTTCTAATCCACCATACTGAGGTCAGTCTGCTTCATTTACTGACTGAATGACTGACTTCTAATCACCCATTACTTATTTACAAAATAGCCTCCAACACAATTGGATGTAGTCTATCACAGTGCCATCCGTTTTGTCTCCAAAGCCCCATATACTACCCACCACTGTGACCTGTACGCTCTTGTTGGCTGGTCCTCACTACATGTTCGTCGCCAAACCCGCTGGCTCCAGGCCATCTATAAATCACTGCTAGGCAAATCCCCGCCTTATCTTAGCTCATTGGTCACCATAGCAGCACCCACCCGTAGTCTGCGCTCCAGCAGGTATATCTCACTGGTCATCCCCAAAGCTAACACCTCCTTTGGCCGCCATTCCTTCCAGTTCTCTGCTGCCAATGACTGGAACGAACTGCAAAAATCTCTGAAGCTGGAGACTCTTATCTCCCTCACTAACTTTAAGCATCAGTTGTCAGAGCAGCTTACCGATCACTGCACCTGTACACAGCCCATCTGTAATTATCCCACCCAACTACCTCATCCCCATATTGTTATTTATTTTGCTCATTTGCACCCCAGTATCTCTATTTGGACATCATCTTTTGCACATCATTCCAGTGTTAATACTAATTGTAATTATTTTGCACTATGGCCTATTTATTGTCTTACCTCCATAACTTACTACATTTGAACACACTGTATATATATTTTCTGTTGTATTTATGACTTTATGTTTTGTTTACCCCATATGTAACTCTGTGTTGTTGTTTTTATCACACTGCTTTGCTTTATCTTGGCCAGGTCGCAGTTGTAAATGAGAACTTGTTCTCAACTGGCTTCTTACCTGGTTAAATAAAGGTTAAATAAAAAATAAAAAATTCCTTTAACAAGACATGTGAAGTGAGACAAGTGCACACTATAAAAAGTTGGGTACAAAAACACACACATTAATCCTCAGGACAGGGTGATGAATAGAATCCGTAGCCTTGATAAACTAACCGTTTGCTCTGAGCAAACATCACCTCAGCAGAATCAAACTCCTACACACCTAGACAAACATTAACCCTCTCCACCCCCTCTGCTTCCCCTCCTCCCCCCTCTCCTCCTACCCCCTCTCCACCCCCCTCTCCCACCCCCTTCTCCACCCCCCTCTGCTTCCCCTCCTCCACCCTCTCCTCCTACCCCCTCTCCACCCCCTTCCTCCACCCTCTCCTCCTACCCCCTCTCCACCCCCCTCCTCCACCCTCTCCTCCTACCCCCTCTCCACCCCCTTCCTCCACCCTCTCCTCCTGTGGAGGAGGTGGATCTATTAGAAGGTATTAGCTTCTCTATAAAGACGTCATGTTTATCCCCGCCCCCTGAACGGCAGTATGTCATGTTTATCCCCGCCCCCTGGACGGCAGTATGTCATGTTTATCCCCGCCCCCTGAACGGCAGTATGTCATGTTTATCCCCGCCCCCTGGACGGCAGTATGTCATGTTTATCCCCGCCCCCTGAACGGCAGTATGTCATGTTTATCCCCGCCCACTGAACGGCAGTATGTCATGTTTATCCCCGCCCCCTGGACGGCAGTATGTCATGTTTATCCCCGCCCCCTGAACGGCAGTATGTCATGTTTATCCCCGCCCCCTGAACGGCAGTATGTCATGTTTATCCCCGCCCCCTGGACGGCAGTATGTCATGTTTATCCCCGCCCCCTGGACGGCAGTATGTCATGTTTATCCCCGCCCCCTGGACGGCAGTATGTCATGTTTATCCCCGCCCCCTGGACGGCAGTATGTCATGTTTATCCCCGCCCCCTGAACGGCAGTATGTCATGTTTATCCCCGCCCCCTGAACGGCAGTATGTCATGTTTATCCCCGCCCCCTGAACGGCAGTATGTCATGTTTATCCCCGCCCCCTGAACGGCAGTATGTCATGTTTATCCCCGCCCCCTGGACGGCAGTATGTCATGTTTATCCCCGCCCCCTGAACGGCAGTATGTCATGTTTATCCCCGCCCCCTGGACGGCAGTATGTCATGTTTATCCCCGCCCCCTGAACGGCAGTATGTCATGTTTATCCCCGCCCCCTGAACGGCAGTATGTCATGTTTATCCCCGCCCCCTAAACGGCAGTATGTCATGTTTATCCCCGCCCCCTGAACGGCAGTATGTCATGTTTATCCCCGCCCCCTAAACGGCAGTATGTCATGTTTATCCCCGCCCCCTGAACGGCAGTATGTCATGTTTATCCACGCCCCCTGAAAGGCAGTATGTCATGTTTATCCCCGCCCCCTGAACGGCAGTATGTCATGTTTATCCCCGCCCCCTGAACGGCAGTATGTCATGTTTATCCCCGCCCCCTGAACGGCAGTATGTCATGTTTATCCTCGCTCCCTGAACGGCAGTATGTCATGTTTATCCCCGCCCCCTGGACGGCAGTGTGTCATGTTTATCCCCGCCCCCTGGACGGCAGTATGTCATGTTTATCCCCGCCCCCTGAACGGCAGTATGTCATGTTTATCCCCGCCCCCTGGACGGCAGTATGTCATGTTTATCCCCGCCCCCTGAACGGCAGTATGTCATGTTTATCCCCGCCCCCTGGACGGCAGTATAAACCCTGACAACAAAGACTGACCTAGAATCAGAGAAAACAGTGAACTACAGTAGCAGATCTGGTGGGTCTGTTTGTATCCCTGTATAGACATTTTTACATTTTTTTGTCATTTTAGCAGACGCTCTTATCCAGAGCGACTTACAGTTAGTGAGTGCATACATTATTTGTTTTTTTTATTTTTCATACCACCCGTGGGAATCGAACCCACAAACCTGGCGTTGCAAACGCCATGCTCTACCAACTGAGCTACATCCCTGTACACTGCTCTTTAGTCACCTTTAGGTTAATATGTATGTGAAATATACTGAACAAAAATATAAACGCAACATGCAACAATTTCAACGTTTTTACTGAGTTACAGTTCCTATAAGGAAATAAGTCAATTGAAATAAATTCATTAGGCCCTAATCTATGGATTTCACATGACTGGGCAAGGATGCAGCCATGGGTGGGCCTGGGAGGGCATAGGCCCACCCACTGGGGAGCCAGGCCCAGCCAATCAGAATGATATTCCCCCCACAAAAAATTGCTTAATTACAGACAGAAACCCAACTTGACAGGAGATCAAATCATGTCCACCATTGAACAAACAGGAGAAAACAGGAATCAAATTGTCCACAGTGACCATCAAAGCAGCCATTGTGGCCAAATCAATTAGGGAACAATGCATCAAAGACCAAGGCTGTGGCCGGGCCAGGATAGGGCCAGCACCGTCAAGGCAATAGGGAGCTGTTTGGGACACAGACGAGGTGTCAGGCCCTTAGACCCAGTAATAACACCATGCTATCTGGGCTTTTCACTGTGGGAACAGGAGGTCTGGTGAGGGGCTTCATTAGGGGACGGACCTCTGAGGCTGAGGGGGGTAACCCTGCTCCTCTGTCATCGTTAGCAGTGACCTGGAATGGATGGAAGGACACACGTGTTCTAGAACCCTCACAACAGCAGACAGACAGACAGACAGACAGACAGACAGACAGACAGACAGACAGACAGACAGACAGGCAGACAGGCAGACAGGCAGACAGGCAGACAGACAGAACACTCGGTTCTAGAACCCTCACAACAGACAGAGGTTCTTTAAATCCCATTATAGAGAACATGACTGAAGCTAATGGTGTTGTTGTGTCCTTAGTGTCATTATAGAGAACATGACTGAAGCTAATGGTGTTGTTGTGTCCCCAGTGTCATTATAGAGAACATGACTGAAGCTAGTGGTGTTGTTGTGTCCTTAGTGTCATTATAGAGAACATGACTGAAGCTAATGGTGTTGTTGTGTCATTAGTGTCATTATAGAGAACATGACTGAAGCTAATGGTGTTGTTGTGTCCTTAGTGTCATTATAGAGAACATGACTGAAGCTAATGGTGTTGTTGTGTCCTTAGTGTCATTACAGAGAACATGACTGAAGCTAATGGTGTTGTTGTGTCCTTAGTGTCATTATAGAGAACATGACTGAAGCTAATGGTGTTGTTGTGTCCTTAGTGTCATTATAGAGAACATGACTGAAGCTAATGGTGTTGTTGTGTCCTTAGTGTCATTATAGAGAACATGACTGAAGCTAATGGTGTTGTTGTGTCCCCAGTGTCATTATAGAGAACATGACTGAAGCTAATGGTGTTGTTGTGTCCTTAGTGTCATTATAGAGAACATGACTGAAGCTAATGGTGTTGTTGTGTCCTTAGTGTCATTATAGAGAACATGACTGAAGCTAATGGTGTTGTTGTGTCCTTAGTGTCATTATAGAGAACATGACTGAAGCTAATGGTGTTGTTGTGTCCTTAGTGTCATTATAGAGAACATGACTGAAGCTAATGGTGTTGTTGTGTCCCAGTGTCATTATAGAGAACATGACTGAAGCTAATGGTGTTGTTGTGTCCTTAGTGTCATTATAGAGAACATGACTGAAGCTAATGGTGTTGTTGTGTCCTTAGTGTCATTATAGAGAACATGACTGAAGCTAATGGTGTTGTTGTGTCCCCAGTGTCATTATAGAGAACATGACTGAAGCTAATGGTGTTGTTGTGTCCTTAGTGTCATTATAGAGAACATGACTGAAGCTAATGGTGTTGTTGTGTCCTTAGTGTCATTATAGAGAACATGACTGAAGCTAATGGTGTTGTTGTGTCCCAGTGTCATTATAGAGAACATGACTGAAGCTAATGGTGTTGTTGTGTCCTTAGTGTCATTATAGAGAACATGACTGAAGCTAATGGTGTTGTTGTGTCCTTAGTGTCATTATAGAGAACATGACTGAAGCTAATGGTGTTGTTGTGTCCCCAGTGTCATTATAGAGAACATGACTGAAGCTAATGGTGATGTTGTGTCCTTAGTGTCATTATAGAGAACATGACTGAAGCTAATGGTGTTGTTGTGTCCTTAGTGTCATTATAGAGAACATGACTGAAGCTAATGGTGTTGTTGTGTCCTTAGTGTCATTACAGAGAACATGACTGAAGCTAATGGTGTTGTTGTGTCATTATAGAGAACATGACTGAAGCTAATGGTGTTGTTGTGTCATTATAGAGAACATGACTGAAGCTAATGGTGTTGTTGTGTCCCCAGTGTCATTATAGAGAACATGACTGAAGCTTATGGTGTTGTTGTGTCCTTAGTGTCATTATAGAGAACATGACTGAAGCTAATGGTGTTGTTGTGTCCTTAGTGTCATTATAGAGAACATGACTGAAGCTAATGGTGTTGTTGTGTCCTTAGTGTCATTATAGAGAACATGACTGAAGCTAATGGTGTTGTTGTGTCCTTAGTGTCATTATAGAGAACATGACTGAAGCTAATGGTGTTGTTGTGTCCTTAGTGTCATTATAGAGAACATGACTGAAGCTAATGGTGTTGTTGTGTCCTTAGTGTCATTATAGAGAACATGACTGAAGCTAATGGTGTTGTTGTGTCCCAGTGTCATTATAGAGAACATGACTGAAGCTAATGGTGTTGTTGTGTCCCAGTGTCATTATAGAGAACATGACTGAAGCTAATGGTGTTGTTGTGTTCCAGTGTCATTATAGAGAACATGACTGAAGCTAATGGTGTTGTTGTGTCCCAGTGTCATTATAGAGAACATGACTGAAGCTAATGGTGTTGTTGTGTCCTTAGTGTCATTATAGAGAACATGACTGAAGCTAATGGTGTTGTTGTGTCCTTAGTGTCATTATAGAGAACATGACTGAAGCTAATGGTGTTGTTGTGTCCTTAGTGTCATTATAGAGAACATGACTGAAGCTAATGGTGTTGTTGTGTCCCAGTGTCATTATAGAGAACATGACTGAAGCTAATGGTGTTGTTGTGTTCCAGTGTCATTATAGAGAACATGACTGAAGCTAATGGTGTTGTTGTGTCCCAGTGTCATTATAGAGAACATGACTGAAGCTAATGGTGTTGTTGTGTCCTTAGTGTCATTATAGAGAACATGACTGAAGCTAATGGTGTTGTTGTGTCCCAGTGTCATTATAGAGAACATGACTGAAGCTAATGGTGTTGTTGTGTCCTTAGTGTCATTATAGAGAACATGACTGAAGCTAATGGTGTTGTTGTGTCCTTAGTGTCATTATAGAGAACATGACTGAAGCTAATGGTGTTGTTGTGTCCTTAGTGTCATTATAGAGAACATGACTGAAGCTAATGGTGTTGTTGTGTCCTTAGTGTCATTATAGAGAACATGACTGAAGCTAATGGTGTTGTTGTGTCCCCAGTGTCATTATAGAGAACATGACTGAAGCTAATGGTGTTGTTGTGTCCTTAGTGTCATTATAGAGAACATGACTGAAGCTAATGGTGTTGTTGTGTCCTTAGTGTCATTATAGAGAACATGACTGAAGCTAATGGTGTTGTTGTGTCCTTAGTGTCATTATAGAGAACATGACTGAAGCTAATGGTGTTGTTGTGTCCTTAGTGTCATTATAGAGAACATGACTGAAGCTAATGGTGTTGTTGTGTCCCAGTGTCATTATAGAGAACATGACTGAAGCTAATGGTGTTGTTGTGTCCTTAGTGTCATTATAGAGAACATGACTGAAGCTAATGGTGTTGTTGTGTCCTTAGTGTCATTATAGAGAACATGACTGAAGCTAATGGTGTTGTTGTGTCCCCAGTGTCATTATAGAGAACATGACTGAAGCTAATGGTGTTGTTGTGTCCTTAGTGTCATTATAGAGAACATGACTGAAGCTAATGGTGTTGTTGTGTCCTTAGTGTCATTATAGAGAACATGACTGAAGCTAATGGTGTTGTTGTGTCCCAGTGTCATTATAGAGAACATGACTGAAGCTAATGGTGTTGTTGTGTCCTTAATGTCATTATAGAGAACATGACTGAAGCTAATGGTGTTGTTGTGTCCCCAGTGTCATTATAGAGAACATGACTGAAGCTAATGGTGATGTTGTGTCCTTAGTGTCATTATAGAGAACATGACTGAAGCTAATGGTGTTGTTGTGTCCTTAGTGTCATTATAGAGAACATGACTGAAGCTAATGGTGTTGTTGTGTCCTTAGTGTCATTACAGAGAACATGACTGAAGCTAATGGTGTTGTTGTGTCATTATAGAGAAAATGACTGAAGCTAATGGTGTTGTTGTGTCATTATAGAGAACATGACTGAAGCTAATGGTGTTGTTGTGTCATTATAGAGAACATGACTGAAGCTAATGGTGTTGTTGTGTCCCCAGTGTCATTATAGAGAACATGACTGAAGCTTATGGTGTTGTTGTGTCCTTAGTGTCATTATAGAGAACATGACTGAAGCTAATGGTGTTGTTGTGTCCTTAGTGTCATTATAGAGAACATGACTGAAGCTAATGGTGTTGTTGTGTCCTTAGTGTCATTATAGAGAACATGACTGAAGCTAATGGTGTTGTTGTGTCCTTAGTGTCATTATAGAGAACATGACTGAAGCTAATGGTGTTGTTGTGTCCTTAGTGTCATTATAGAGAACATGACTGAAGCTAATGGTGTTGTTGTGTCCTTAGTGTCATTATAGAGAACATGACTGAAGCTAATGGTGTTGTTGTGTCCCAGTGTCATTATAGAGAACATGACTGAAGCTAATGGTGTTGTTGTGTCCCAGTGTCATTATAGAGAACATGACTGAAGCTAATGGTGTTGTTGTGTTCCAGTGTCATTATAGAGAACATGACTGAAGCTAATGGTGTTGTTGTGTCCCAGTGTCATTATAGAGAACATGACTGAAGCTAATGGTGTTGTTGTGTCCTTAGTGTCATTATAGAGAACATGACTGAAGCTAATGGTGTTGTTGTGTCCTTAGTGTCATTATAGAGAACATGACTGAAGCTAATGGTGTTGTTGTGTCCTTAGTGTCATTATAGAGAACATGACTGAAGCTAATGGTGTTGTTGTGTCCCAGTGTCATTATAGAGAACATGACTGAAGCTAATGGTGTTGTTGTGTTCCAGTGTCATTATAGAGAACATGACTGAAGCTAATGGTGTCGTTGTGTCCCAGTGTCATTATAGAGAACATGACTGAAGCTAATGGTGTTGTTGTGTCCTTAGTGTCATTATAGAGAACATGACTGAAGCTAATGGTGTTGTTGTGTCCCAGTGTCATTATAGAGAACATGACTGAAGCTAATGGTGTTGTTGTGTCCTTAGTGTCATTATAGAGAACATGACTGAAGCTAATGGTGTTGTTGTGTCCTTAGTGTCATTATAGAGAACATGACTGAAGCTAATGGTGTTGTTGTGTCCTTAGTGTCATTATAGAGAACATGACTGAAGCTAATGGTGTTGTTGTGTCCCCAGTGTCATTATAGAGAACATGACTGAAGCTAATGGTGTTGTTGTGTCCTTAGTGTCATTATAGAGAACATGACTGAAGCTAATGGTGATGTTGTGTCCTTAGTGTCATTATAGAGAACATGACTGAAGCTAATGGTGATGTTGTGTCCTTAGTGTCATTATAGAGAACATGACTGAAGCTAATGGTGTTGTTGTGTCCCAGTGTCATTATAGAGAACATGACTGAAGCTAATGGTGTTGTTGTGTCCCCAGTGTCATTATAGAGAACATGACTGAAGCTAATGGTGTTGTTGTGTCCTTAGTGTCATTATAGAGAACATGACTGAAGCTAATGGTGTTGTTGTGTCCTTAGTGTCATTATAGAGAACATGACTGAAGCTAATGGTGTTGTTGTGTCCCAGTGTCATTATAGAGAACATGACTGAAGCTAATGGTGTTGTTGTGTCCTTAGTGTCATTATAGAGAACATGACTGAAGCTAATGGTGTTGTTGTGTCCTTAGTGTCATTATAGAGAACATGACTGAAGCTAATGGTGTTGTTGTGTCCTTAGTGTCATTATAGAGAACATGACTGAAGCTAATGGTGTTGTTGTGTCCTTAGTGTCATTATAGAGAACATGACTGAAGCTAATGGTGTTGTTGTGTCCCCAGTGTCATTATAGAGAACATGACTGAAGCTAATGGTGTTGTTGTGTCATTATAGAGAACATGACTGAAGCTAATGGTGTTGTTGTGTCCCCAGTGTCATTATAGAGAACATGACTGAAGCTAATGGTGTTGTTGTGTCCTTAGTGTCATTATAGAGAACATGACTGAAGCTAATGGTGATGTTGTGTCCTTAGTGTCATTATAGAGAACATGACTGAAGCTAATGGTGTTGTTGTGTCCTTAGTGTCATTATAGAGAACATGACTGAAGCTAATGGTGTTGTTGTGTCCTTAGTGTCATTATAGAGAACATGACTGAAGCTAATGGTGATGTTGTGTCCCCAGTGTCATTATAGAGAACATGACTGAAGCTAATAGTGATGTTGTGTCCTTAGTGTCATTATAGAGAACATGACTGAAGCTAATGGTGTTGTTGTGTCCTTAGTGTCATTATAGAGAACATGACTGAAGCTAATGGTGATGTTGTGTCCTTAGTGTCATTATAGAGAACATGACTGAAGCTAATGGTGTTGTTGTGTCCTTAGTGTCATTATAGAGAACATGACTGAAGCTAATGGTGTTGTTGTGTCCCAGTGTCATTATAGAGAACATGACTGAAGCTAATGGTGTTGTTGTGTCCTTAGTGTCATTATAGAGAACATGACTGAAGCTAATGGTGTTGTTGTGTCCTTAGTGTCATTATAGAGAACATGACTGAAGATAATGGTGTTGTTGTGTTCTTAGTGTCATTATAGAGAACATGACTGAAGCTAATGGTGTTGTTGTGTCCTTAGTGTCATTATAGAGAACATGACTGAAGCTAATGGTGTTGTTGTATCCTTAGTGTCATTATAGAGAACATGACTGAAGCTAATGGTGTTGTTGTGTCCTTAGTGTCATTATAGAGAACATGACTGAAGCTAATGGTGTTGTTGTGTCCTTAGTGTCATTATAGAGAACATGACTGAAGCTAATGGTGTTGTTGTGTCCTTAGTGTCATTATAGAGAACATGACTGAAGCTAATGGTGTTGTTGTGTCCCCAGTGTCATTATAGAGAACATGACTGAAGCTAATGGTGTTGTTGTGTCCTTAGTGTCATTATAGAGAACATGACTGAAGCTAATGGTGATGTTGTGTCCTTAGTGTCATTATAGAGAACATGACTGAAGCTAATGGTGTTGTTGTGTCCTTAGTGTCATTATAGAGAACATGACTGAAGCTAATGGTGTTGTTGTGTCCTTAGTGTCATTATAGAGAACATGACTGAAGCTAATGGTGTTGTTGTGTCCTTAGTGTCATTATAGAGAACATGACTGAAGCTAATAGTGATGTTGTGTCCTTAGTGTCATTATAGAGAACATGACTGAAGCTAATAGTGATGTTGTGTCCCCAGTGTCATTATAGAGAACATGACTGAAGCTAATGGTGTTGTTGTGTCCTTAGTGTCATTATAGAGAACATGACTGAAGCTAATAGTGATGTTGTGTCCTTAGTGTCTGGCACCACTGAAGCTTCAAGAGACAGTTTTCACAGAGCATAGTAATAATTCACAGTACTGCATGGCAGTAATGAAGCCCTCTCACAATCTATTCTCTTTTCCTACTGAAATGGAGACTTAATCCAACACGTTATTGGAGCCATGTGTTTATGAATAGCTGTCCATGCTCCAGGCTGTTCAGTAAATAACCATCGAGTGGAACGTTTGGAGACCAAAGGCATCTTGATTGCAAACAGACGCTCCATGACCGCAACAAGCTGTTTTTTTACATTTCCATGTATCAGATGCTCTTATCCAGAGCCACAGCAGTGAGTTCCTACTGGTCACAACCCCGGCGTTGCAAGACGCCATGCTCTACCCACCGAGACACACGGGACCTAGCTGTCCCAAGCTGTTCCTTTCACCAGGCCCTTTAGACTGGCTGGCTGGCTGGCTGTCTGGCTGGCTGTCCAGGCCTGGTGATGAGTCAATGGGAAAGGCAGAGACAGGAAGACCCAGGCCTGGTGATGAGTCAGTGGGGCAGGTAGAGACAGGAAGACCCAGGCCTGGTGATGAGTCAGTGGGGCAGGCAAAGACAGGAAGACCCAGGCCTGGTGATGAGTCAATGGGAAAGGCAGAGACAGGAAGACCCAGGCCTGGTGATGAGTCAATGGGGCAGGTAGAGACAGGAAGACCCAGGCCTGGTGATGAGTCAGTGGGGCAGGCAAAGTAAGAAAGACCCAGGCTTCATGATGACTCAGGGCCTGTTGGGAGGATAGTCAGGTCTGGCCCCTAATCCAACCAGAGCGGAGAGTGGTATCTGAGCAACAGTGTTGCCTCATTATGAACTGAATGCAGTCTGGAGACATAACAACGTCTCCATATAAATATATTGACCTTTATTGGAAGGGTCCAGAGTTTTTCCTGACCAGGAAAAACATCTCTCGATCACAACAACTGTCATCATCAGACCAGTCCAGGGTTGGCTCAGCCAGCTTCTAATGCTGTTGTTGACTAGAGCCTGGGCCTAACCAGAGGCAGATGGTTTGAACTCTGAAAGAGGCCATGGAACCAGTCCACCAGAAGAACATCTTGTCTTCAAAGGGCTGGACATTAGGAGGGCTGACCAGATCCCAGTGAGATGGTGCTGGTTGTTCTCCCAGCTTACTGATACTGATCGGGTGAAGGGTTGTTTGTAAATGATAGCAGGAGGACGTGCTGTGTTAACATCATGTCTTAAACCATGTTTGTTTGTTTGGCAGCAAGTTGGGCTGTGCTCTGTAAAACGCTATGACCGGTCACAGGGTGAATTCTGTTCACTGGTTTAATGTTTGACTGTGTCTTACCTGTAGTATGTTGAAGGCTTTGAACAGAGCGGGGACAGGGGAGCACCTCCGGCAGTCCACCAGGACTGTCAACCCTAGGGAACGCACCTCCTTCCTGTAACACACAGGATATGACATCAGAGACAGAGACTCGACCCACAACAGAACGCTCTTCAGCACTCTTCAAGCTATCAGTACCGTAGTGCCAGGGAGGGCCTGGGTTGTAGGCTGCACCCCCCACCTGTCTTCACAGAGTGTGATGCTGGACCTTACAATTAATGGATTGATTGCTGGACCTGTTTGTGTGTGTTAGTGTGTGAGTGAGTGAGTGACTGTGTGAGTGTGTGAGTGAGTGAGGGGGTGAGTGAGTGAGTGAGTGAGTGAATGAGTGAGTGAGTGACTGTGTGAGTAAGTGAGTGAGTGAGTGAGTGAGTGAGTGAGAGAGTGAGTGAGTGAGTGAGTGAGTGAGTGAGTGAGTGAGTGAGTGAGTGAGTGAGTGAGTGAGTGAGTGAGTGAGTGTGTGAGTAAGTGAGTGAGTGAGTGAGTGAGTGACTGTGTGAGTGAGTGAGTGAGTGAGTGAGTGACTGTGTGAGTAAGTGAGTGAGTGAGTGAGTGACTGTGTGAGTGAGTGAGTGGGTGAGTGAGTGACTGAGTAAGTGAGTGAGTGAGTGAGTAAGTGAGTGATTGAGTGACTGTGTGAGTGAGTGAGTATATGTGTGAGTAAGTGAGTGAGTGAGTAAGTGAGTGAGTGATTGAGTGAGTAAGTGAGTGAGTGAGTGACTGTGTGAGTGAGTGACTGTGTGAGTGAGTGAGTATGAGTGAGTGAGTGAGTGAGTGAGTGAGTGAGTGAGTGAGTGAGTGAGTGAGTGAGTGAGTGAGTGAGTGAGTGAGTGAGTGAGTGAGTGAGTGACTGTGTGAGTGAGTGAGTGAGTATATGTGTGTGTCAGGATTTTGGTTAGCCCGTAATTTTTGGCCGATAAAAAAAATGAAATGACGATAATTAAAAGTATTGCCGGCCAAATTGACCGGGAGAAAAAAGAATCCCATCGCAAAATATAGCTTTTTTATTAATACGTGGAAATACATTTGACCATCATGCTTATCAGTCTACAGCTTCATTTGCATAATTGAGTGGGAACTAAACATGCCGTGAGTGTATTCTGGTTCGTGGTCATACATCCTGAATATCACCTCAGCTCGTTGCTGCTGGAGCCAAACCTGTTTATTATTAGACCAGTCACTGCGCAAAATAAATATAAATGCAATCGCGTGTTCAAAAAACAGTTTTGTTGGCCAAAGAAAAGAGCTACTATTGTTATTTGTCACCTGGTCACGGAAGCGCGCCTCCCATTAATAGGGGACAGTAGACAGGCTATCAGCTATCAGCTATCAGCAATCAGCTATCAGCAATCAGCTATCAGCAATCAGCAATCAGCAATCAGCAATCAGCAATCAGCTATCAGCTATCAGCAATCAGCTATCAGCTATCAGCAATCAGCAATCAGCAATCAGCAATCAGCTATCAGCAATCAGCTATCAGCAATCAGCTATCAGCAATCAGCTATCAGCAATCAGCTATCAGCTATCAGCTATCAGCAATCAGCTATCAGCAATCAGCTATCAGCAATCAGCTATCAGCTATCAGCTATCAGCAATCAGCAATCAGCAATCAGCTATCAGCAATCAGCTATCAGCAATCAGCAATCAGCTATCAGCAATCAGCAATCAGCTATCAGCAATCAGCAATCAGCTATCAGCAATCAGCAATCAGCTATCAGCAATCAGCAATCAGCTATCAGCAATCAGCAATCAGCTATCAGCAATCAGCAATCAGCAATCAGCAATCAGCAATCAGCAATCAGCTATCAGCAATCAGCTATCAGCTATCAGCAATCAGCAATCAGCTATCAGCAATCAGCAATCAGCAATCAGCTATCAGCAATCAGCTATCAGCTATCAGCAATCAGCAATCAGCAATCAGCTATCAGCTATCAGCAATCAGCTATCAGCTATCAGCTATCAGCAATCAGCTATCAGCTATCAGCAATCAGCAATCAGCTATCAGCTATCAGCAATCAGCTATCAGCTATCAGCTATCAGCTATCAGCTATCAGCTATCAGCTATCAGCAATCAGCTATCAGCAATCAGCTATCAGCTATCAGCTATCAGCTATCAGCTATCAGCGCGTCACCCACCACTTCGCAATGTGAGCTGGAGGCATTTTTACAACTGATACTTAACGGTTTGAAACCTGAATGTCTTACCTTGCTTCAGTGTAGCCTATAGCCTAAATCCCACCGTTGAAAAGTGGAGGCAATATTTTTTCATCTCTGTCACATATGGAACCACTCACATCAGGTGCGCAGTTCCAAAATTGCATTTTGGCAAATGTTTGAAAAAAAATCATTTTTTACTGGCTGCTTCATTACAGGAGTTGCTGTTAAGTTCTGTTAAGATGAATGACCAATGATCTAAAGGTGATTTCTGTCATTCTGAGCACCGTGGGTGGACAACCTAATGGGTTACGCACCCAAATGCATATGGGGGCCGGTAAATTCCTCAAATGGCCGGTAAATTAAAAAATCTTCCCGTTCACGTTGTCCGGCGCCACATTTTCCTGACGGTAACCCCGGTGACGGTGTAACAGTACCTGAGTACGGTGCAGTAGTAGGTCAGGATTCGGACCAGTTCTCCAGAGTTACAGTTGGGATCCAACCAGATGGTGTTCCTGGTGGTCACGGTCACCAGGGCTCGACCGCCTTTATCTCTTGTTCCTGAGACATAACACACGAACAAGACGTCTATCAATCAAAAACACAATCACTGAATTCAGACAACGTCATGTAGTATGTGGCAGTGAGTGGTATCAGATCTATGGAAACGTGTTTTTTTTTACTAGTGTAGTGACACAGCCAGTCACGTCAAGACGGAATCCCCATTACCTCCTCAAACAAGCCTTGTTGGAAATGAAATATAAAAGCTTGTGTGTTTCCAGAGATGTGGGCTGCTCTACTCACCAGGCAGACAGAGCACCCCAGAGCTGAGTACAGCAGCATTGATGTTGTGGGCCTCTGTCAGTATCTGGGACCTAGGAAAGACTGAAGACTGGGAGTATGACCTGGTTAGCTGGCCTGGGGACTGGGTTTGCTGGGCTGGGGACTGGTGTAGCTGGGGCGAAGGAGGTGGAGGGTCTTGAAACATCACTTTTGGGGTCCCCTGTAGTTCTGGGTCTCTGCGGTTGGTTTCAGTGGATGGCTTCTCCATGGAACTGGGTTTTAACACAGGTTCCTCTGGCGGAATGGGGCCTGGATGGAGAGAGAGAGAGACAAACACAACTACTCACTGACTGACTGGCATGGAACACACCTGTATGCTCACACAACCTGTATGCTCACACAACCTGTATGCTCACACAACCTGTATGCTCACACAACCTGTATGCTCACACACAACCTGCATGCTCACACACAACCTGCATGCTCACACAACCTGCATGTTCACACACAACCTGCATGCTCTCACACAACCTGCATGCTCACACACAACCTGCATGCTCACACAACCTGCATGCTCACACAACCTGCATGCTCACACACAACCTACATGCTCACACACAACCTTGAGACAGGAGATACACCCTTTTAGAACAGTTCCAAACAGTGAGATATAAATCTATGTAAACCTTTATAAACCTGTCAAGCCATCTGTGTCCTCCCCTACACTGAGATCAGATCAGAACAGCCTCTACATTAGAACATGACTGCTATGAGCATGAGGCTATCTGACTCTAGGGGTGCGTCCCAAATGAAACCCTATTGCCTACTAGGGCTCTGCCTCTGGTCTAAAGTAGTGCACTACATAGAGAATAGGGTGCCATTTGGGCCGTAGCCTAAACCTTCAGAGAGAGCGGAGATCAGGGGACTAGACTAGCCTATCCATCACAGGGCGAGCTAAACTACCTCTGAAAACACACTCAATAGACCCCAATCTGCCTCTCTCTCTGTCTCTCTCTGTCTCTCCCCCCCCCCCCCTCCCTCCCTCCCTCCCCAAGAGGAGAGGCGTGTAGAGGAGGGCTAGAAGGACTACAGGAAGGACAACAGGTGGAAGGTGGAAAGGAGGTGGAGGAGTTGGAGGAGGAGGTGGAGGAGGAGGTGGAGAGGAGGTGGAGGAGGTGGAGGAGGAGGTGGAGAGGAGGTGGAGGAGTTGGAGGAGGAGGTGGAGAGGAGGTGGAGGAGTTGGAGGAGGAGGTGGAGAGGAGTCATTCAGGCCAACATGACATTGGTGACTGCTAAACAGGAGTGACGGCTAAACAGGAGTGACTACTAAACAGGAGTGACTGCTAAACAGGAGTGACTGCTAAACAGGAGTGACTGCTAAACAGGAGTGACTGCTAAACAGGAGAAGTATTTGCAGGATGAAAAGGGACACTAGGCCTGGGGGGGTAAGCAGCAGGTGGTGGTTGATTTGGGGATGAAGGAGAGATGAAGGAGGGAGAGATATGTACCTGTCTCGTCTTTCTGTTGGGGCTCAGGAGCTGAGAGTTTCCCCTCCACCATACCAGAACCCTGCTGGTTCTCCTGCTCCTCTTCCTCCTCCTCTTCCTCCTTGTCCTCTGATTCAGTGGAAGGTGTATCTACGCCCTCCACTGGTGTGTAGTGGGTTTGTGGTTGGTGCTCAGTGGGAGTGTGTGTCTGTAGTGTGTTCAGTGTCTGGTCCCCTCCTTGGGGAGTGTGTGTCTGTAGTGTGTTCAGTGTCTGGTCCTCTCCTTGGCGAGTGTGTGTCTGTAGTGTGTTCAGTGTCTGGTCCTCTCCTTGGGGAGTGGGGGTCTGTAGTGTGTTCAGTGTCTGGTCCTCTCCTTGGGGAGTGTGTGTCTGTAGTGTGTTCAGTGTCTGGTCCTCTGTGTGTGAGTGGTCTGTGGAGCTCTCGGGGGTATCATGGTGAGGGTCTGTCTCTATGGAAACCCCCTGTAAGATGCCAACATGGCTATCTCCCTCCCCGGTCTCTGTCCTGGTTTCTGCAGCACTATCCCTCCTCTCCTCTTCACGCCTCTCCTCCACCTCTCCTTTCTCTTCTGGGACTCCGTCTGTCTCCTCACTCTGAAAAGGGCTGCCTTCCCTCTCCACCATAGTGAGCGGCTGGGTTAAAACATCCTGGCTGTCAGTCTGGGGGTCAGAAACCACCGACAGGGCTGCGCTGTCACACACCGACCAGTTAGACTCAGACACATGCTCAGAGACACGTTGGGTCAGCCTCTGGAGACAAGCAGCATTACCTTCTGTACGGTCTGACACTGTCCTCTCACTGCTGACCACATCTCTGGCAGTGGGGGAGGTGGGGGCCGTTGGGGAGGTGGGGGCCGTTGGGGAGGTGGGGGCCGTTGGGGAGGTGGGGGCCGTTGGGGAGGTGGGGGCCGTTGGGGAGGTGGGGAAGGTGGGGGCCGTTGGGGAGGTGGGGGCCGTTGGGGCCGTTGGGGAGGTGGGGGCCGTGGGGAAGGTAGGGGCCGTTGGGGAGGTGGGGGCCGTTGGGGAGGTGGGGGCCGTTGGGGAGGTAGGGGCCGTTGGGGAGGTGGGGGCCGTTGGGGAGGTGGGGGCCGTTGGGGAGGTGGGGGCCGTTGGGGAGGTAGGGGCCGTTGGGGAGGTGGGGGCCGTTGGGGAGGTGGGGGCCGTTGGGGAGGTGGGGAAGGTGGGGGCCGTTGGGGAGGTGGGGGCCGTGGGGGAGGTAGGGGCCGTTGGGGAGGTGGGGGCCGTTGGGGTGAGGATGACAGGGAAAAAAGCGTCGTTGTTCAGGTTCTCCTCGATGAGTCTGGAACACACCATGGACTGGGAGCAAGTGCTGCTGTTCACTGGAGCCTGAAAGGGCTGTGCGGGGATTGCTTTGGGGGGGTGTTGCGTTGGGTGTATAACTTTAAGGGGTGTGTATTGGGGGGGGTGTTGGGTTGTAGTCCGGGGCTTGTTTGGCTTCCTGTAGTTGAGGCTGATAGACTGTGTTAAGGATCCTTTCTGAGGAGAGAAGCGTGGTAGAGAGATCTCTTCTAGTTCAACATACTCTCCCTCTGTGTCCGAGTCCTCTTCTGTTGTGATGTCAAAACCTTTCCTATTGTTACTGGTCTCGATAGGCTGTCTCAACTGTGGGTGGAGCCTCACCTCCTTACTCTCTCCACATTGGGCCTTGGATGTGTCAATCGAAATGCATCTGGCCCTATCCGAAGGCTTGATGGCCTCCTGTTCCCTCCCCCCGTCCCCTTCTCCCTTGGTAGGGACCCTAATAGGGGCTGACTCTA
Source organism: Coregonus lavaretus (assembly GCF_964263955.1). Classification (NCBI taxonomy): domain Eukaryota; kingdom Metazoa; phylum Chordata; class Actinopteri; order Salmoniformes; family Salmonidae; genus Coregonus; species Coregonus lavaretus. The sequence goes on from NW_028156708.1 coordinate 42,159, forward strand.
TGGCTTTGGGTCTGTTAATGAACTGAGGATGTACCACATCCTCCCAGGGTACTCTGAAGATGTCGTTGTCGGCAGACAGGAGGCAGTGGGACAGTGTCCTCCCCGACCCTGTCCCAGACCTTGTCCCCGTCCCTGCTCCGCTCCGCTCCCTGTTCACTGTGAAGAAAACGGTTTCTGTTGGACGTAAAATACTGTACAAACACCAACAAATCAGCTCCTAGTGATTTTAATTTAGGAAATCTGTTCCAAAGTAATCCCACGCATAATAGAGACATACACTGCCTTCGGAAAGTATTCAGACCCCTTGACTTTTTCCACATTTTGTTACGTTACAGCATTATTATAAAATTAATTAAATAGTTTTTTTCCCCTCATCAATCTACACACAATAACCCATAATGACAAAGCAAAAACAGGTTTTTGGAAATGTGACATTTACATAAGTATTCAGGTCTCTCCAGGGATGTTCGATCGGGTTCAAGTCCGGGCTCTGGCTGGGCCACTCAAGGACATTCAGAGACTTGTCCTGAAGCCACTCCTGCGTTGTCTTGGCTGTGTGCTTAGGGTCGTTGTCCTGTTGGAAGGTGAACCTTCACCCCAGTCTGAGGTACTGAGCGCCCTGGAGCAGGTTTTCATCAAGGATCTCTCTTTACATTGCTCCGTTCATCTTTGCCTCAATCCTGACTAATCTCCCAGTCCCTGCCGCTGAAAAACATCCCCACTTCGATCTTGGTTTCATCAGACCAGAGAATCTTGTTACTCATGGTCAGAGTCTTTAGGTGCCTTTTGGCAAACTCCAAGCGGGCTGTCATGTGCCTTTTACTGAGGAGTGGCTTCCGTCTGGCCACTCTACCATAAAGGCCTAATTGGTGGAGTGCTGCAGAGATGGTTGTCCTTCTGGAAGGTTCTCCCATCTCCACAGAGGAACTCTGGAGCTCTGTCAGAGTGACCATCGGGTTCTTGGTCACCTCCCTGATCAAGGCCCTTCTCCCCTGATTGCTCAGTTTGGCCGGCCGGCCAGCTCTAGGAAGAGTCTTGGTGGTTCCAAACTTCTTCCATTTAAGAATGATGGAGGCCACTGTGTTCTTGGGGACCTTCAATGCTGCCGAAATGTTTTGGTACCCTTCCCCAGATCTGTTCCTCGACACAATCCTGTCTCGGAGCTCTAAGGACAATTCCTTCGACCTCATGGCTTGGTTTTTGCTCTGACATGCACTGTCAACTGTGGGACCTTATATAGACAGGTGTGTGCCTTTCCAAATCCTGTCCAATCAATTGAATTTACCACAGGTGGACACAAATCAAGTTGTATAAACATCAAGGATGATTATTGGAAACAGGATAGGCCTGAGCTCAATTTCGAGTCTCATAGCAAAGGGTCTGAATACTTATGTAATCTACATTTACATTACATTTTAGTCATTTAGCAGACGCTCTTATTCAGAGCGACTTACAGTTAGTGCATACATTTTTATTTTTTATACTGGAATCGAACCCACAACCCTGGCGTTGCAAACGCCATGCTCTACCAACTGAGCTACATCCCTGCCGGCCATTCCCTCCCCTACCCTGGACGACGCTGGGCCAATTGTGCGCCGCCCCATGGGTCTCCCGGATCTAGCTGATGATCCGTGCATTAACACACACGCTGGAGGAGCTGGAGCAGAGGGCAGTTACGTGCAGTGTCCAATAAGAGCAGTTTACCTGAGTGGAGCCAGGCCATGGTGAACAGAGAGGTGTAGGCTAGCTCTGGTACCGCTAGCCCCTCTACATGCTGCCCACTGGGGGCCAGACAACACAGGATGATACAGGGTGGGCTGGGGGGACAGAGAGAGAGAGACACAGAGAGAGACAGAGAGAGAGACAGAGAGAGAGAGAGAGAGAGAGAGAGAGAGAGAGAGACACAGAGAGAGACAGAGAGAGAGAGAGAGAGAGACAGAGAGAGAGAGAGAGAGAGACAGAGAGAGAGAGAGAGAGAGACAGAGAGAGAGACAGAGAGAGACAGAGATTACCTGGTTACCTTACTAAGGCTGGGCGGTATACCATATTTTACTATATACCGGTATTGATGCAAGGACCGGTTTGGGTTTTTACTTTACCTTCTATAACGGTATGTTTGGTTTGTTAAATATGATACACCATTCCGCTCGTATAGTTTACTCGCTACTTGAGTTGACTCTCTCACCAAGCCCCGCCCCCTGTCACACAAGGAGCGCAGTTGTTGGTGAATGGTCAATGCAGCAGATGCAACAATATGATGACAACGATGCAGCTTTCCACTTTGCTTCTTAATATAAATCCACAAGCGTTCTATAATTACACTATTAGTTTGTGTATCTAACTGTCTGTGTATAACTGTCTGTGTATAACTGTCTGTATCTAACTGTGTATCTAGCTGTCTGTGTAGCTAACTGTCTGTGTAGCTAACTGTCTGTGTAGCTAACTGTCTGTGTATAACTGTGTATCTAGCTGTCTGTGTATCTAACTGTCTGTGTATCTAACTGTCTGTGTAGCTAGCTGTCTGTGTAGCTAACTGTCTGTGTAGCTAACTGTCTGTGTATCTAACTGTCTGTGTAGCTAACTGTCTGTGTAGCTAACTGTCTGTGTATCTAACTGTCTGTGTATCTAACTGTCTGTGTAGCTAGCTGTCTGTGTAGCTAACTGTCTGTGTAGCTAACTGTCTGTGTAGCTAACTGTCTGTGTAGCTGTCTGTGTATCTAACTGTCTGTGTAGCTAACTGTCTGTGTAGCTAGCTGTCTGTGTAGCTAGCTGTCTGTGTAGCTAACTGTCTGTGTAGCTAACTGTCTGTGTAGCTAACTGTCTGCTAACTACTGTCTGCTAGTTTGTCTTTTCTTAGCAAGTTGCAAAAATAAATATTGTTAGCCGCTAATGCTAATCGCTATTTAGCTGGTTAGCTAGCTAATACATGTACAGAGTCAGAGTAAACATAGCTAGCCTAGCTAATACATGTACAGAGTCAGAGTAAACATAGCTAGTCTAGCTAATACATGTACAGAGTCAGAGTAAACATAGTTAGCCTAGCTAATACATGTACAGAGTCAGAGTAAACATAGCTAGCCTAGCTAATACATGTACAGAGTCAGAGTAAACATAGTTAGCCTAGCTAATACATGTACAGAGTCAGAGTAAACATAGTTAGCCTAGCTAATACATGTACAGAGTCAGAGTAAACATAGCTAGTCTAGCTAATACATGTACAGAGTCAGAGTAAACATAGTTAGCCTAGCTAATACATGTACTGAGTCAGAGTAAACATAGCTAGCCTAGCTAATACATGTACTGAGTCAGAGTAAACATAGCTAGTCTAGCTAATACATGTACTGAGTCAGAGTAAACATAGCTAGTCTAGCTAACACATGTACAGAGTCAGAGTAAACATAGTTAGCCTAGCTAATACATGTACTGAGTCAGAGTAAACATAGCTAGCCTAGCTAATACATGTACAGAGTCAGAGTAAACATAGCTAGTCTAGCTAATACATGTACAGAGTCAGAGTAAACATAGCTAGCCTAGCTAATACATGTACAGAGTCAGAGTAAACATAGCTAGCCTAGCTAATACATGTACAGAGTCAGAGTAAACATAGCTAGCCTAGCTAATACATGTACAGAGTCAGAGTAAACATAGCTAGCCTAGCTAATACATGTACTGAGTCAGAGTAAACATAGCTAGCCTAGCTAATACATGTACAGAGTCAGAGTAAACATAGCTAGCCTAGCTAATACATGTACAGAGTCAGAGTAAACATAGCTAGTCTAGCTAACACAGCCTGCTACCAGTGTGGTGTAGCACTAGATCAGCATGTTGTTTGTGCAAAATTATCTTCTAAATCAGGGAGAAATAGGCGATGGATGAACATGTTAGCTACATGAAGTAAGAGAAAAACATTTCATGTAGCCAAAGATTATAGGGTCCCACCCCCTGGGAAAAACTGCCCAACACTTTGGTTCCTACTATTTCACAATAACGCCGCCATAGAGATCCTATTAGTATTCAAATGACTATTTTTTTGCCCACTATTTCACTCTAACAATATAATTAAAAAATGAATTATATATTTATATTATATTATATATGTCCATAATTCCAACCAAGTGTTTTGATCTAAACCCCAGTTAAAATCAGAATGGCAATATCTTGTCAATATTTTGTCATTTCCACTAGTGGCAGTGTGGAAATGATCTCAACTGAGATCAACTTTTGGTTGAACAGTATAAAACAATCAGAATGGAGAAAGACCCGTTTAAATCACTTATAAAGTATGTGTTGCCGCTCTAGGTTCATACACTACTCACAAAGCAAATGTAGAACTTTTATTATATTCAAAAACATAAAATACTGTAAAAGATTGGCATACCGTCAAAAATGTGAAAAATATTGTGATATATTTTGTCCATATCGCACAGACCTATACCTTACCCTTACCCATGACCCACAGCAGAGATACGCATAATAAGGTATCACAGGCATGACTAGACAAGACCTGGTCATATACAGTCAGGTCCATACATATATTGATTTATTTATTTACATATTGGAGTTGAAATTAAATAATGAATATGAGCTGAGAGTGCAGACTTTCAGCTTTAATTTGAGGGTATTTACATCCAAATGGGGCGGCAGGTAGCTTAGTGGTTAAGAGTGTTGTGCCAGTAACCGAAAGGTCACCGAAAGGTCACTGGTTCTAATCCCCGAGCCGACTTGGTGAAAATCTGTCGATGTGCCATTGAGCAAGGCACTTAACCCTAATTGCTCCTGTAAGTTGCTCTGGATAAGAGCGTCTGCACTTTTTATATGTGGTCCCCCCCTTTATAAGGGACCAAAAGTAATTGGACAATTGGCTGCTCAGCTGTTCCATGGCCAGGTGTGTGATTGGCTGCTCAGCTGTTCCATGGCCAGGTGTGTGATTGGCTGCTCAGCTGTTCCATGGGCAGGTGTGTGATTGGCTGCTCAGCTGTTCCATGGCCAGGTGTGTGATTGGCTGCTCAGCTGTTCCATGGGCAGGTGTGTGATTGGCTGCTCAGCTGTTCCATGGCCAGGTGTGTGATTGGCTGCTCAGCTGTTCCATGGCCAGGTGTGTGATTGGCTGCTCAGCTGTTCCACGGCCAGGTGTGTCATTCCCTCATTAGTTAATTTACAAGGAAGCAGATGAAAGGTCTAGAGTTGATTTCAAGTGTGACATTTGCATTTGGAATCTGTTGCTGTTAACCCTCAATATGAAGTCCAAAGAGCTGCCACTGCCAGTGAAGCAAGCCATCATTAGGCTGAAAAATCTAAACAAACCCATCAGAGAGAAAGCAAAAACATTAGGTGGCCAAATCAACTATTTGGTACATTCTTAAAAAGAAAGAACGCACTGGTGAGCTCAGGAACACCAAAAGGCCCGGAAGACCACGGAAAACAACTGTGGTGAATGACAGAATAATGATTTCCCTGGTGAAGAAAAACCCCCTTCACAACAGTTGGCCAGATCAAGAACACCCTCCAGGAGGTAGGCGTATCTGTGTCAAAAGTCAACAATCAAGAGAAGACTTCACCAGAGTAAATACAGAGGGTTTACCACAAGATGTAAACCATTGGTAAGCCTCAAAAACAGAAAGACCAGATTAGAGTTTGCCAAAAAAACATCAACAACAAAAAAAAAGCCTGTACACTTCTGGAACAACATCCTACGGACAGATGAGACAAAGATCAACTTGTAGCAGAATGAGTATGGAGAAGGGAAGGAACTGCTCATGATCCGAAGCATACCACCTCATCTGTGAAGCACGGTGGAGGTAGTGTTATGGCGTGGGCATGTATGGCTGCCAATGGAACGGGTTCCCTTGTATTTATTGATGATGTGACTGCTGACAAAAGCAGCAGGATGAATTCTGAAGTGTTAAGGGCTGTATTATCTGCTCAGATTCAGCCAAAACGCTTCAAAACCCATTGGACGGCGCTTCACAGTGCAGATGGACAATGACCCGAAGCATTCTGCGAAAGCAACCCGATACTTTTCTAAGGCAAAGAAGTAGAATGTTCTGCAATGGCCAAGTCAATCACCTGACCTGAATCCAATTGAGCATTTCACTTGCTGAAGGCAAAACGCCCCAAGAACAAGCAGGAACTGAAGACAGCTGCAGTAAAGGCCTGGCAGAGCATCACCAGGGAAGAAACCCAGCATCTGGTGATGTCTATGGGTTCCAGACTTCAGGCAGTCATTGACTGCAAAGGATTTGCAACCAAGTATTAAAACTCACAATTTAAGGTATGATTATGTGAGTTTGTCCAATTACTTTTGAGCCCCTAAATTGAGGGGCTATGTATAAAAATTGTTGTAATTCCTACACGGTTCAGACAATAATATTTGACAAAACCCTTAAATTAAAGACGAAAGTCTACACTTAAAGCACATCTTGATGGTTTCCTTTCAAATCCGTTGCGGTGGCGTACAGAGACAAAATGATGCAAAATTGTGTCACTGTCCAAATACTTATGGCTAACTGTATACTGAACAAAAGTATAAACGCAACATGCAACAATTTCAAAGATTTTACTGAGTTACAGTTCATATAAGGATATCAGTCAATTGAAATAAATTCATTAGGCCCTAATCTATGGATTTCACATGACTGGGAATACAGATATGCATCTGTTGGTCACAGATACATGGCCTGTGGAATGTTGTCCCACTCCTCTTCAATGGCTGTGTGACGTTGCTGGATATTGGCAGGAACTGGAATACGCTGACGTACACGTCGATCCAGAGCATCCCAAACATGCTCAATGTCTGGTGAGTATGCAGGCCATGGAAGAACTGGGACATTTTCAGCTTCCAAGAATTGTGTACAGATCCTTGCAACATGGGGCCGTGCATTATCATGCTGAAACATGAGGTGATGGCAGCGGATGAATGGCACGACAGTGGGTCTCAGGATCTAGTCACGGTATCTCTGCATTCAAATTGCCATCGATAAAATGCAATTGTGTTCGTTGTCTGTAGCTTATGCCTGCCCATACCATAACCCCACCGCCACCATGGGGCACTCTGTTCACAACGTTGACATCAGCAAACCGCTCGCCCACACAACGCCATACACGTGGTCTGCGGTTGTGAGGCCGGTTGGAGGTAGGGCCAAATTCTCTAAAACGACATTGGAGGCGGCTTATGGTCAAGAAATTAACATTCAATTCTCTGGAAATAGCTCTGGTGGACATTCCTGCAGTCCGCATGCCAATTGCACGATCCCTCAAAACTTGAGACATCTGTGGCATTTTGTTGTGTGACAAAACTGCACATTTTAGATTGGCCTTTTATTGTCCCCAGCACAAGGTGCACTTGTGTAATGATCATGCTGTTTAATCAGCTTCTTGATATGCCACACCTGTCAGGTGGATGGATTATCTTGGCAAAGGAGAAATGCTCACTAACAGGGATGTAAACAGAACTGTGCACAACATTTGAGAGAAATAAGCTTTTTGTGCGTATGGAACATTTCTGGGATCTTTTATTTCAGCTCATGAAACATGGGACCTACACTTGACATGTTGGGTTTATATTTTTGTTCAGTGTAGAATGAGAGAGAAAGAAAGGGCTGAGAGACAGAGAGAGATTAGAATGACAGGAGATGTCTCACCTGGGGGTCTTGGTGGAGGAGGGGATGGAGCTGGGGGAGACGGAGGGTGAGGGGGATGCCACCTGAATCAATACATTCATTCATCAATTTTAGTAGACATATTCAAAATACATATTAAAAGGTGTCTCTGCCATTTGAATACAACAATACACACATTAAAAATACACTGAGGATAGAAATGCAATAAAGTCTTCATTTCCGTTGTGTTCTGCTGTGGTTATATTCAGGTGGGGCAGAGAGAATGGACAGCTTGGGCAAGACTGGCTGGGCATTAGCTACTTCACATTCAATACAATAACTGGTGGCCTAGAATGGTCTAGAATGGCCTAGGGTGGTCAGGGGTCTAGGGTGGTCAGGGGTCTAGGGTGGTCTAGGGTGGTCAGGGGTCTAGGGTGGTTAGGGGTCTAGGGTGGTCTAGGGTGGTCAGGGGTCTAGGGTGGTCAGGGGTCTAGGGTGGTCTAGGGTCTAGGGTGGTCAGGGGTCTAGGGTGGTCTAGGGGTCTAGGGTGGTCTAGGGTGGTCAGGGGTCTAGGGTGGTCTAGGGGTCTAGGGTAGTCAGGGGTCTAGGGTGGTCAGGGGTCTAGGGGTCTAGGGTGGTCAGGGGTCTAGGGTGGTCAGGGGTCTAGGGTGGTCTAGGGGTCTAGGGTGGTCAGGGGTCTAGGGTGGTCAGGGGTCTAGGGTGGTCAGGGGTCTAGGGTGGTCTAGGGGTCTAGGGTGGTCAGGGGTCTAGGGTGGTCAGGGGTCTAGGGTGGTCTAGGGGTCTAGGGTGGTCTAGGGGTCTAGGGTGGTCAGGGGTCTAGGGGTCTAGGGTGGTCAGGGGTCTAGGGTGGTCTAGGGGTCTAGGGTGGTCAGGGGTCTAGGGTGGTCAGGGGTCTAGGGTGGTCTAGGGGTCTAGGGTGGTCTAGGGGTCTAGGGTGGTCAGGGGTCTAGGGGTCTAGGGTGGTCTAGGGGTCTAGGGTGGTCTAGGGGTCTAGGGTGGTCAGGGGTCTAGGGTAGTCAGGGGTCTAAGGTGGTCTAGGGGTCTAGGGTGGTCAGGGGTCTAGGGTGGTCAGGGGTCTAGGGTGGTCAGGGGTCTAGGGTGGTCTAGGGGTCTAGGGTGGTCTAGGGGTCTAGGGTGGTCAGGGGTCTAGGGGTCTAGGGTGGTCTAGGGGTCTAGGGTGGTCTAGGGGTCTAGGGTGGTCAGGGGTCTAGGGTGGTCTAGGGGTCTAGGGGTCTAGGGTGGTCTAGGGGTCTAGGGTGGTCAGGGGTCTAGGGGTCTAGGGTGGTCTAGGGGTCTAGGGTGGTCAGGGGTCTAGGGTAGTCAGGGGTCTAGGGTAGTCAGGGGTCTAGGGTGGTCAGGGGTCTAGGGTGGTCAGGGGTCTAGGGTGGTCTAGGGGTCTAGGGTGGTCAGGGGTCTAGGGGTCTAGGGTGGTCTAGGGGTCTAGGGTGGTCAGGGGTCTAGGGGTCTAGGGTGGTCTAGGGGTCTAGGGTGGTCAGGGGTCTAGGGGTCTAGGGTGGTCTAGGGGTCTAGGGTGGTCAGGGGTCTAGGGTGGTCTAGGGGTCTAGGGTGGTCTAGGGGTCTAGGGTGGTCAGGGGTCTAAGCCACATGTCTACAGTGTCGGTAGGTTCTAATCTGTTCTTTAACACAACCTCTCTCCATCTGTTCAATAAAGTCAGAAAAGATCCCCACTGTATTCCTCTCTCTAAGACCATGAAATATATATTTTTTACAGATTACCTGTAGGTAGAAGTCCCCGGGGCGGAGGATGCGTGGGTCCAGAGGAGAGAGCTGGATGATCACCTTGTCATGGATACACAGAGGCCAGCCCTGGTGACGGAATAACAGACCAGAGTACGGGGACTATAGGAGAGAGTGAGAGATGGAGAAGGAGAGGGAGTAAATCAATCATTCCTTTGCCAACAAGTAGAGTTCGATGAGTGGCAGAGAGAGAGAGATGGGTGAAGACATTTTAGGAAATCCTTTTACTGCTAAAATGTAAAGTGATTTCCGCTCAGAGGTCGTCTTTCAGCCCGGGCAGCCGCACACCGGAAAACAAATCAGCCGATACCTCCCTCCCTCCCTCCCTCCCCCTCCCTCTCTCCCTCCCTCCCTCTCTCTCTCCCTCCTTTCCCATTCCAGAGCCCCCCAATCCTCTCCACTCTAAATGACTTGAGGGATTCTGTGATGCTCCCTGATAGCGCTGAGAGACACAGACCCCTGCTCTGTCTGTCTGCCAGTCTTCCTCCCGATGAGGGAGAGACAGAACAGGAGAGCAGGAGAGGACTGAGCTCCTGTTTCTCTCCTCCTTTTACTGTTCTCACTCTCATTTGATCTCCTTTTATCTGTCAATCACTCTCTCTCTCTCTTTAATGTGTTAGAAGTTTTTCCTCTTGAGTCACTAATTGAGGTGCTCTCCCGCTCTCTAATACTCTGAGTCACCTAAATGACATGTTTCCCCCCATTTACTGTTAGTCATCCAGGTGGTGAACCGTCCTCTCTCATTTCACCGCTCTCTCTGATCTCCCTTTCATTCTGTACAGCCTAGTCTTGTCTGGTCATGTATGTGATACCTAGCTCAAACCAAGAGGAGAAAGGCTGTAGTCACCAAGCCAGTCAAACCAGGAGGAGACTGTAGTCACCAAGCCAGTCAAACCAAGAGGAGGAAGGCTGTAGTCACCAAGCCAGTCAAACCAGGAGGAGGAAGACTGTAGTCACCAAGCCAGTCAAACCAGGAGGAGGAAGGCTGTAGTCACCAAGCCAGTCAAACCAGGAGGAGGAAGACTGTAGTCACCAAGCCAGTCAAACCAGGAGGAGGAAGACTGTAGTCACCAAGCCAGTCAAACCAGGAGGAGGAAGGCTGTAGTCACCAAGCCATTCAAACCAGGAGGAGGAAGGCTGTAGTCACCAAGCCAGTCAAACCAGGAGGAGGAAGGCTGTAGTCACCAAGCCAGTCAAACCAGGAGGAGGAAGGCTGTAGTCACCAAGCCAGTCAAACCAGGAGGAGGAAGGCTGTAGTCACCAAGCCAGGAGGAGGAAGGCTGTAGTCACCAAGCCAGTCAAACCAGGAGGAGGAAGACTGTAGTCACCAAGCCAGTCAAACCAGGAGGAGGAAGACTGTAGTCACCAAGCCAGTCAAACCAGGAGGAGAAAGACTGTAGTCACCAAGCCAGTCAAACCAAGAGGAGGAAGGCTGTAGTCACCAAGCCAGTCAAACCAAGAGGAGGAAGACTGTAGTCACCAAGCCAGTCAAACCAAGAGGAGGAAGACTGTAGTCACCAAGCCAGTCAAACCAGGAGGAGGAAGACTGTAGTCACCAAGCCAGTCAAACCAAGAGGAGGAAGACTGTAGTCACCAAGCCAGTCAAACCAGGAGGAGGAAGACTGTAGTCACCAAGCCAGTCAAACCAAGAGGAGGAAGACTGTAGTCACCAAGCCAGTCAAACCAAGAGGAGGAAGACTGTAGTCACCAAGCCAGTCAAACCAAGAGGAGGAAGACTGTAGTCACCAAGCCAGTCAAACCAAGAGGAGGAAGACTGTAGTCACCAAGCCAGTCAAACCAAGAGGAGGAAGACTGTAGTCACCAAGCCAGTCAAACCAGGAGGAGGAAGGCTGTAGTCACCAAGCCAGTCAAACCAGGAGGAGGAAGACTGTAGTCACCAAGCCAGTCAAACCAAGAGGAGAAAGACTGTAGTCACCAAGCCAGTCAAACCAGGAGGAGGAAGACTGTAGTCACCAAGCCAGTCAAACCAAGAGGAGGAAGGCTGTAGTCACCAAGCCAGTCAAACCAGGAGGAGGAAGGCTGTAGTCACCAAGCCAGTCAAACCAAGAGGAGGAAGACTGTAGTCACCAAGCCAGTCAAACCAGGAGGAGGAAGACTGTAGTCACCAAGCCAGTCAAACCAAGAGGAGGAAGGCTGTAGTCACCAAGCCAGTCAAACCAAGAGGAGAAAGGCTGTAGTCACCAAGCCAGTCAAACCAGGAGGAGGAAGACTGTAGTCACCAAGCCAGTCAAACCAAGAGGAGGAAGACTGTAGTCACCAAGCCAGTCAAACCAGGAGGAGGAAGGCTGTAGTCACCAAGCCAGTCAAACCAAGAGGAGGAAGACTGTAGTCACCAAGCCAGTCAAACCAGGAGGAGGAAGGCTGTAGTCACCAAGCCAGTCAAACCAAGAGGAGGAAGACTGTAGTCACCAAGCCAGTCAAACCAAGAGGAGGAAGACTGTAGTCACCAAGCCAGTCAAACCAAGAGGAGGAAGACTGTAGTCACCAAGCCAGTCAAACCAGGAGGAGGAAGGCTGTAGTCACCAAGCCAGTCAAACCAAGAGGAGGAAGGCTGTAGTCACCAAGCCAGTCAAACCAGGAGGAGGAAGGCTGTAGTCACCAAGCCAGTCAAACCAGGAGGAGGAAGGCTGTAGTCACCAAGCCAGTCAAACCAGGAGGAGGAAGACTGTAGTCACCAAGCCAGTCAAACCAGGAGGAGGAAGGCTGTAGTCACCAAGCCAGTCAAACCAAGAGGAGGAAGACTGTAGTCACCAAGCCAGTCAAACCAGGAGGAGAAAGGCTGTAGTCACCAAGCCAGTCAAACCAGGAGGAGGAAGACTGTAGTCACCAAGCCAGTCAAACCAAGAGGAGGAAGGCTGTAGTCACCAAGCCAGTCAAACCAAGAGGAGGAAGACTGTAGTCACCAAGCCAGTCAAACCAGGAGGAGGAAGGCTGTAGTCACCAAGCCAGTCAAACCAAGAGGAGGAAGACTGTAGTCACCAAGCCAGTCAAACCAGGAGGAGAAAGGCTGTAGTCACCAAGCCAGTCAAACCAAGAGGAGGAAGGCTGTAGTCACCAAGCCAGTCAAACCAGGAGGAGAAAGGCTGTAGTCACCAAGCCAGTCAAACCAAGAGGAGGAAGACTGTAGTCACCAAGCCAGTCAAACCAAGAGGAGGAAGACTGTAGTCACCAAGCCAGTCAAACCAGGAGGAGGAAGGCTGTAGTCACCAAGCCAGTCAAACCAGGAGGAGGAAGACTTTAGTCACCAAGCCAGTCAAACCAGGAGGAGGAAGACTGTAGTCACCAAGCCAGTCAAACCAGGAGGAGGAAGGCTGTAGTCACCAAGCCAGTCAAACCAGGAGGAGGAAGACTGTAGTCACCAAGCCAGTCAAACCAGGAGGAGGAAGGCTGTAGTCACCAAGCCAGTCAAACCAGGAGGAGGAAGGCTGTAGTCACCAAGCCAGTCAAACCAGGAGGAGGAAGGCTGTAGTCACCAAGCCAGTCAAACCAGGAGGAGGAAGGCTGTAGTCACCAAGCCAGTCAAACCAAGAGGAGGAAGACTGTAGTCACCAAGCCAGTCAAACCAGGAGGAGGAAGGCTGTAGTCACCAAGCCAGTCAAACCAGGAGGAGGAAGGCTGTAGTCACCAAGCCAGTCAAACCAGGAGGAGGAAGGCTGTAGTCACCAAGCCAGTCAAACCAGGAGGAGGAAGGCTGTAGTCACCAAGCCAGTCAAACCAGGAGGAGGAAGGCTGTGTTATTATGGTTAGTGCTTCTTGTTTTGGTTATATAACAAGCCAGACCTCCCAAATGAAACGTCCTTTCATCACTCCAGCTGATGTTTGCCAGCCAACCCCCCCCCATCCTCCTCTCTGCCCTCCGTTAAGTAGAAAGGTTCTCATGCTACCCATCATCCTCTCTGCCCTCCGTTAAGTAGAAAGGTTCTCATGCTACCCATCATCCTCCACTTTAGCCACAGTTCCCCTAGTTTCAACACTTCAAGGTGATGACACACACACACACACACACACACACACACACACACACACACACACACACACATTCTCATGTGGAAGATATGTATATTCCCCTCCTTGACCCTGGGAGGATCTACTCCAACACCGTAGCTATACAGAGCTCCTGGTGTGTTGTCAGAATGGAACACAACACTGTACCAATACAGAGCTCCTGGTGTGTTGTCAGAATGGAACACAACACTGTACCAATACAGAGCTCCTGGTGTGTTGTCAGAATGGAACACAACACTGTACCAATACAGAGCTCCTGGTGTGTTGTCAGAATGGAACACAACACTGTACCAATACAGAGCTCCTGGTGTGTTGTCAGAATGGAACACAACACTGTACCAATACAGAGCTCCTGGTGTGTTGTCAGAATGGAACACAACACTGTACCAATACAGAGCTCCTGGTGTGTTGTCAGAATGGAACACAACACTGTACCAATACAGAGCTCCTGGTGTGTTGTCAGAATGGAACACAACACTGTACCAATACAGAGCTCCTGGTGTGTTGTCAGAATGGAACACAACACTGTACCAATACAGAGCTCCTGGTGTGTTGTCAGAATGGAACACAACACTGTACCAATACAGAGCTCCTGGTGTGTTGTCAGAATGGAACACAACAGTAGACAGATACCCAGCCACATGAAACACTGTGGTTTAAACACACTGTAACAACAGCAGAAAGAGGGTACCTTCAAACTACTGCTGTCTGTCCTCACTGTCCCCCTCACTGTGCCCCTCACTGTTCCGATCTCTCTGTACTCACTGTGACCCTCACTGTGTCCCTCACTGTTCCGATCTCTCTGTACTCACTGTCCCTCACTGTGTTGATATTTCTGTACTCACTGTCCTTCACGTTGTCCCTCACTTTTCCGCTCTCTCTGTCCTCACTGTGTCCTTCACTGTGTCCCTCACTGTCCCGCACTGTGTCCCTCACTATTCCGATCTCTCCGTCCTCACTGTCCCTCACTGTGTCCCTCACTATTCCGATCTCTCTGTCCTCACTGTCCCACTCTCTCTGTTCTCACTGTGTCCCTCACTGTTCCGATCTCTCCGTCCTCACTGTCCCTCACTGTGTCCCTCACTATTCCGATCTCTCTGTCCTCACTGTCCCACTCTCTCTGTTCTCACTGTGTCCCTCACTGTCTGTCCCAGTCAGAAAACAGTTCAGTCGTCACCAAGCTTTCTATCAGGTTGGGGACACAAACACTAAGGCAGCATCCCAAACGGCACACTAGTCTCCATGTACAGAGCTTTCTGGAAGTATTCAGACCCCTTCCCTTTTTCCACATTTTGTTACAGTCTTATTCTAAAATTGATTCAAATTTCTTTTTTCCCTCATCAATCTACACACAATACACTATAATGACAAAGCAAAAACAGGTTTTTAGACATTTTAGCAAATGTATTGCAAATAAAAAACAGAAATACATTATTTACATAAGTATTCAGACCCTTTGCTATGAGACTTGAAATTTAGCTCAGGTGCATCCTGTTTCCATTGATCATCCTTGAGATGTTTCTACAACTTGGAGTTCACCTGTGGTAAATTCAATTGATTGGATATGATTTGGAAAGACACACACCTGTCTATATAAGGTCCCACAGTTGACAGTGCATGAGCCAAGCCATGAGGTCGAAGGAATTGTCCGTATAGCTCCGAAACAGGATTGTGTCGAGGCACTGATCTGGGGAAGGGTACCAAAACATTTCTGCAGCATTGAAGGTCCCCAAGAACACAGTGGCCTCCATCATTCTTAAAATGGAAGAAGTTTGGAACAACCAAAACTCTTCCTAGAGCTGGCCGCCCGGCCAAACGAAGCAATCGGGGGAAAAGGGCCTTGGTCAGGGAGGTGACTAAGAACCCGATGGTCACTCTGACAGAGCTCCAGAGTTCCTCTGTAGAGATGGGAGAACCTTCCAGAAGGACAACCATCTCTGCAGCACTCCACCAATCAGGCCTTTATGGTAGAGTTGCCAGACGGAAGCCACTTCACAGCCCGCTTGGAGTTTGCCAACAGGCACCTAAAGGACTCTCAGACCATGAGAAACAAGATTCTCTGGTCTGATGAAACCAAGATTGAACTCTTTGGCCTGAATGCCAAGCATCACGTCTGGAGGAAACCTGGCACCATCCATACGGTGAAGCATGGTGGTGGAAGCATCATGCTGTAAGAATGTTTTTCAGCGGCAGGGACTGGGAGACTAGTCAGGATCGAGGGAAAGATGAACGGAGCAAAGTACAGAGAGATCCTTGATGAAAACCTGCTCCAGAGCTGTGCAGTGACGGTCCCCATCCAACCTGACAGAGCTTGAGAAGATCTGCAGAGAAGAATGGGAGAAACTCCCCAAATACAGGTGTGCCAAGCTTATAGCGTCATACCCAAGAAGACCGGAGGCTGTAATCGCTGCCAAAGGTGCTTCAACAAAGTACTGAGTAAAGGGTCTGAATACTTATGTAAATGTGATATTTCCAGTTTTTATTTTGTATACATTTGCAAAGATTTCTATAAACCTGTTTTGCTTTGTCATTGATGAGGGGGAAAAAATGATTTAATCAATTTTAGAATAAGGCTGTAACTTAACAAAATGTGGAAAAAGTCAAGGGGTCTGAATACTTTCCGAATGCACTGTAGTGCGCTCCTTTTGACCAGGACGTTAAATAGGGTGGCATTAGAGGCTCATCTATTTAAGCCTGTGTCACCCTGTCAGCCTATTCTCTATGGGGGAAGGTGTCACCTTATATGCCCCGGGAAGATTGGAGGCCTGAATAGACGAGGTGTGTTCGTTTAAACAGAGAAAGAAAACAAATCTCCACATTCCTTTCTTTACCTTCCCCACTCCCTCCCTCCCCCACTTCCTCCCTCTCTCCCTCCCCCACTTCCTCCCTCCCTCCCTCCCTCCCTCGACCCAACTCAACAGCAGGAGTAAGAGCTGGGTTTTATCAGCCGTCACCTGTCTCCACCAACCTCAACCACTACAGACGGAAGGACAGACGGACAGAGGTGAAAGACAAAGAAAGGTTGACAGAGGAGAGAGAGAAAATATGGAAGAGTAGAAGGAGTCCTGAAGAGAGATCTGAGTGGTTGTCCTGAAGGGAGATCTGAGTGGTTGTCCTGAAGAGAGATCTGAGTGGTTGTCCTGGAGAGGAAGAGAGATCTGAGTGGTTGTCCTGGAGAGAGATCTGAGTGGTTGTCCTGAAGAGAGATCTGAGTGGTTGTCCTGAAGAGGAAGAGAGATCTGAGTGGTTGTCCTGAAGAGAGATCTGAGTGGTTGTCCTGAAGAGAGATCTGAGTGGTTGTCCTGAAGAGAGATCTGAGTGGTTGTCCTGAAGAGAGATCTGAGTGGTTGTCCTG
>NW_028156707.1:0-1000 GCF_964263955.1 Coregonus lavaretus
AAGAGAGAGAGAGAGGGAAAGAGTGAGAGAGAAAAGAGAAAGGAGAGAGGAGGGGAGAGAGAGAGGGGGAGAGAGAGAGAGAGAGAGAGAGAGAGAGAGAGAGAGAGAAGAGAGAGAGAGAAGATAGAGAGAGAGAGAGAGAGAGAGAGACAAGAGACAAGTGAATAGCTGATCACTTTTCATTGTGACACAGTCTGTGCTCCATGCACTGTTTTCTGCCAAACAGCACTGTGGTTTACCAACACGTCAACAAACAGAAAAGGTATAGAGGTCAGCAACACTAACACACTAAACAGAGACACACTAGCCTGCGCCTTGATAAAATAGCACACAAAAAAACACTGAAAAGCATTCCACATTGACAACCATAAACATCCTCCTCAGTCATAGAGAAACAGCAGCTAGTGTTCTACTTCTATGAAAACTGTTCAACAGACAACCCCCCACTCTCATTTTGCTAATGAGAGAAAGCGGTGCGCTCATGTACTGGCACTGATAACAATGGACACTTTAGAGCTTTTCCCAAGGTATCACTGCCTGACTGACTAATAGTTTCTCTAGACGTCCATATTAGCAACATACTGTAATATGTTTGAAAGCTACAGACAAGAGGAATTGTAATGCTGTGGTTTCAATGCCAGCCAGCCAACATCACATTGTTAGACCACAAAATAACGCTTCGCATTCCATATTACTGTAGCTACCTGTCTGGAAGCAACAGACAAGACAACTCCTCTAGGCCAGGCATACCTTCCATATTAGCAACATATCTGAAGGCAAGAGACAAGAAGAGGTACTGTAATGCTGTGGTTTCATTGCCCACCAGCCACCATTGTTAGCCCACAAAATAATTATTAGTATTAGTAATAGGGCAATTTCACAGCAACGGAATTGCGCTGAGACTCCGATTTTTCATTTAAAATGTATGCCAAACAAAAAGCATTCATTTCAAAGTTTGACAAACCATAAAACGTTATGCACATGGACTACTTTTAAGTAT
>NW_028156706.1:2500-22603 GCF_964263955.1 Coregonus lavaretus
GGAAGGAGGAAAACGAGGAGGAGGAGGAAGGAGGAGGAGGAAGAAAACATTTGCTCTGTCTTTTGCATAGCTCATATAGCTCCTCCGCTCCTCTGCTTCTCCATACATAACCGTTCCCCCATCCCCCCTCCTCTACTTAAACCTCCACACTGCTTAGAGTTTGTCATTCCATTCTAAGCGTATTTATTCCACGCCCTATACTGTAGCTAGCTATCTGACGCTCTGCTGGCTGGCTTCCCCCATTCCCATTCCGTAGCACTCTGTGTGTCTGCGTGGGCTCTGGTCAAAAGTAGTGCACTATATAGGGGATAGGGTGCTTTTTAGGACTCAGTTACATGTCCAAATGCGAAAAGTGAAAAGGACCACCTGCTCCAGTGTTGCTGGCCTCACAGGCAGCTATGATAGAACTGTGCAGCTGGGGCACGGTTGTCCAATGTTGGCCTCTGTGTAGGCTGGGCTTTGGGCTTTCTGTGGCGTCTCTCCCTTAAGAATTCATGCTGCTCCGGACATTTAGTCTGGTGTGAACGTCCAAGGACAGCAGTTGTTTGTTTACTGTTGCATTAAGATAATGGAGGCTTAGTTACTTTACAATAGGCCTCACACTCTTAGAAAAAAAAGTGCTATAGAACCTAAAATGGTTCTTCGGCTGTCCCAATAGGAGAACCGTTTGAAGAACCCTGTATTCTTTCCACAGAGGGTTCTACAAGGAACCCAAAAGGAACCTTTTTTGTTCTACTTGGAACCAAAAAGGGTTCTCCTATGGGGACAGCCGAATAACCCTTTTGGAACCCTTTTATCTAAGAGTGTATGCCAGGGGTCGACAACAGGCAACAGACCCCAAAGTTTTTAGTAAAACTATGATTTTAGTTGTTGGTCAAAAAATACTGTAAAATCACCAGGAATTCAGTTTAATTTAGAAAAGTATTCCCACTAATAAAAAAAGAGAAATATGTGATCGTGTCTCAATGTAACCAAAGTAGGAAATGACTGTTATTTTCAAATACAACTTCTTTTTGGGCTTATTTGTGGTCAGTTTGCAGTGGACAAATTATTATAATTATGTTCCGGTCATCGACCATCTAGTCGTCTACCCCCGCCCTTTGCTATACCAATTGGCCACTGCATCAGTATTGTCTGTCTGCTATAGTCTAGTACAGCATGTGGTTAGTTAGTCAATTAGCTTAGGGCCACTCTGCTTCTTACATTGCATGGGTATTGTCTGTTCTCTGTAGTCTAGCACAGAAGGGCTGCAACAATAGGGATAAAGTGCAAACAACTCATAAAGACAGTAAGTCAGTCAGACAAAATATTTTTCAGCTTGAAGAAAAGCAGCTATGAAATTATTTTCCGGGATAAATATCTGGGTGGGTACTGTTTACAGTATATTGTTTCTAACTACTGCCATTGCTGCAATCCAACTAATCTAATCTACATCAAGTCAAGTTCCTTAATATAATCATCCGGTCACCATTGTACAGTAGTATTGCAATTTTTCCAGGTACAATATCAGAAGTGTTGAGAAATAGACTTAGTCACTTTCGGATTTAGTCTGAGACTGCAGTGTGCTGGATATCCTTATAATAAGCTCAGCTTTCAGTGGAAATTCCCACCAACAAAGTCCCCTGATTTCACTGGAGTTGTGAGAGTAACAGAATAGTGCTGCCCTTGTGTTGACACATCTCCTGGTAGTCATTTAGCTGTACTACACCTGGCCATGCTGATGTTACCAGAGGTCAGTTGTTTTACAGTTTGGGAGATGACGTCCATGCCACAACCATATCTCATACCACAATAAGGACCACCATGGAAATAGGTTGTAAAACTTTATTGATTCATCGTCAATGATTTTACATGCAGTAAATCTGCTTTTGTGGCGTAATTGTGTTTCAAACTGTCAAATAAATCAAATCAAATGCATAGAGACTCAGGGTAGTTAGAGGGGATCTTTCAGCTGAAAAAGGGTTTAGGGTTAGCAACGCGTTAGTGGAGAACAAACGGATGGGCTCATATGTCATCGGGTGGAGGGGGGATGTACATAGGCGTATCTGATGTGGTCAATGTCTAGTTAACACCCAGTCACACACACACACACACACACTCTCTCTCACTCACACACACACACACACAGACACACACACACACACACACACACACACACACACACACACACACACACACAGTCAGTTAGTCCACTGCCAGATGGGGAAAGGAGAAGGGCAACCACACAGAACACAGCTGTCCTCAGACTGAAGGGTCAGCAGAATACACCAACAGGGAGGGAGGACCTACATTTAGGAAAATTAGTATTCTCTAGCTAATTTCTCAGTAAATACTTTTGTTCAAAGACTAGATAGACCAGAGAATCACACAAATTACACACAAATGTCCAATGCACACCCACAAATCAAGGACTTGATCATACACGTCATGACAGAACAGTTTTATATATTTTCAAACATAACTTTGTCTCAAGTCACCCTTTATCTTTCATTAAAACCCCAACACAGCCCAGATCATCTCGATCTGTTGTTCTTGTTAGGTAGTCCCACTCCCTTCTCTGTGCTTCTCTCTGACTCTGTTTCTCTGTGTCCTAACCCCCCAGTAGCCCACCACCACCCTGAGAACACATTCAACTGCAGCTTCATCGAGCCCCCCTCTGTAGCCAAGCTGCCCTGCCCCTCCTCTTGGTCCTCCCAGGAGTCCTTCGATTCCTTTGAGGAGGAACCCAGTGATGATGGCCCTGTGTACTGTGTTCCCCATGAAGGTGAGTCATTATGCACACACATACACACACACACACACCACACATACACGGACGCATGCACACACACAAGCACGGACGCATGCACACACACACAGTGAAGGCGGCCCCGTCTAAACAATGTGATGAAGTCATCAGGAAAGAATAACAAACACTGTGATTAGCCACGGCTACTTCACAAATAAACACACGTAGGCACGGACGGATGCATGCACACTCACACGTACACACACAAATCTTTGAACACACACACACGCACACACACACACACACACACACACACACACACACACTCTTGGAGTGCACTGTGAGTCACACGCCTCTGGAAAGCTAATTAGAGAGATGGTAAGTTCTCCTTATCGTGTACCATCGAGCCCAGTTCCTTGCCCTGTGTGCAAAAAAAAAAAAAAAAAACATGTTCTAATTATTACCTGTGGTTTGATTGAAAATCAACCTGCAATAGAGCATGCTGGGAAATATGATGATGGCCGTGGTTTTGAGTGGTTTTGAGCAAACATGCATTTGTAAATCTACTCAACAAGCTTGTTCAAATTCAGCTCACTTCGAGCAGAATTTGTTGATTTAACGTAAAATTGTAAGGCAACCAGCTGCAATAGGATTGTGAGTTTGCTCAACATTTGAGCATAGCTGAACCAAAGTACAGTGTTGCCTTCCAAGTGAGTGAACAAACATTCACACATTAGCTCAATTTCTTGTCCTCACAGAACAATGCTGATTAAGCAATTGGTTAAATTTGCTTTTTTGCAGTGTGGATGCGAAAGCATGAACAGGAAATGTAATGGTACATTTAGCATTTGGTATATGTCCAATTCATGACTCACTCCTTGTTGTTTGTTGGAAAATATCCATGCCCACCAGTTTTTTTGTATAGTTTGTGGAAGTTAGATTTCCCAGAAACAATGTTAGTTAAAGACATGCTTCGTTACTTTGGCGACTAAGTAAGTATTTTTTAAACCTCCCGCTTTGGGCTGGATGTGTCAATGTGTTCATACAAGCATAATCTATGAGCAGAATGACTGTCTTACCTCAATTAGCCACGAATCCCTCATTTGAAAGTGACTGTTTTTCTGGAAGCTGTGCACGCCATTTTGAGTACTGCAAGCTTGGACCCCTAGCAATTCGAGTTCCAGCCAATGAGGTTCAGCCCCTTGCAATTTGAGTGACAGCTTTCCAAGGAGGTTACAGGGTGGGCCCAATGGCTCAGTGGACACAGCAGAGAGAGAGGGAGAGAGAGCAATGGCGTGGTGCACATATCTGCACATACTGTATGTGACGTAGTACGCAATCTTCGGGGAACACTTTTGGCTCATATAAAAGTACACAAAAGTACCGTAGAATATCTTTAATAATTCGGGGAGGTCTCAATATTGCTTGATATTATTTTCAAATGGCAGTAAGAAGAGAAATATGATACAGTATGTTATAATCCTGTATTTATAATGAACACTCATTCTAAACACTGTAAACATGCCTCACATCTACATCCTTTATCCCTGATGATGCAGTAATACTGTATTTCCTGACCACCTATGTATGAACACCATTACCATCCAATCTAAACCTGACTCTCATCCATGTTCTCTCTTCCTGTCCTATAGAGTCGCTGAATGAGAATAAGGAGAAGGACAGACCCCAGCCAGCAGCAGCCTTCCACAGTGAGGATGATACAGGGGGGTACACCTCCCTAAAAGACACCAGTGCCAGCACCTACAAACCCCAGGATGGGAGCGAAGCGCCCCTCCTCAAGTCCTCTGACAGCGAGGGCTCCACCAGCGGATCCGAGTCAGCCATTGGGGCCCTCTACGCCCGCATTGCACACCTCTCCAAGAACTCCAAGGAGGAAGAGGATGGGGGCGACAGCATGGTCACCATCGAGGTCAAGGGTAACGGGAAACCACCGTCCCCGGGGGGAAAGACCACAACCAAACCGCGCCCGCCGGACCCCTCCACCAAACCCAAGGTGTCGTGGATCCATGGGAACAACGGGGGTACCACTCTCCAGGTGGAGAAGCCGAACCAGGGGGGCAAGGGGCTAACA
The DNA here is from genome assembly GCF_964263955.1 of Coregonus lavaretus. Taxonomy (NCBI): domain Eukaryota; kingdom Metazoa; phylum Chordata; class Actinopteri; order Salmoniformes; family Salmonidae; genus Coregonus; species Coregonus lavaretus. The sequence continues at coordinate 7,321 of NW_028156706.1, forward strand.
TTTCCCAAGGTGAAGACAACCAGGAGCTCCAGCAACAGCTCAGCCAAGAGCGAAGAGAGGCAGAGGCTGAAGGAGAATGCCAAGGAGAAGAGCAACCAGGAGGGAAAGGGGACAGAGGTCAACGGCTCCCCCAGCAAACACAAGGCCCACCGGGTGGGGAGGTCCGGAGAGAACATGAACCACATGGAGCACATCAACGGGGTGGTGCAGAACGCTCTCAAGAAGATCGGCAACTTCCACAACTCCAACTCCGACAAGAAGGCAGCCGCTGTGGAGACCCCCAAGGAGCCGCCCAAGAGCCCCAAAGTGATCCACCCACACATGAACTCCGAGGCCGCCACACTCCTGGCCGCCCAGCTCAAGGAGAAGACGCAGAGCATCACCCGGAACGAGGGCACATGCCTGGTAAAGACCAACGGCCTGTCCACCCCGATCCTCCGGGACCGAGGAGACCGGGAGAAGCCCACCCCTCCGCAGAAGGCCAAACGGACCACCGCTCCCACACCAGGCCACCAGGGCTCCAACAAGCCGCTGCTGGCTAACACCACCAACCTCCAGAAGATGGTTGGTGTGGGGGTCCCCAAAACGGACCCGGCCAGCCCTGAGATCGCCCCCAAGAGCCCGGAGAAGCAGGACTTGAACGGCTCTAGAGTGGGAGAGGGTGGTGGTGGTGCAGGGGACCCCACGCCAAAGAAGACCCCCATCAAAAAGCCTCCCCGAAAGAAAGGCAAGGACGGGACTTTGGATACTACTCTGGAAACTAAGACACCGACAAAGTCAGCAATTATGCCACCGCAGATAGTCAAATAGACAGTTTTTTGTATTGTTTCTCACAGACAGGACAATGGTGACAATGGTGAATTAATTACTTTTCTTCCAAAGGAGACATGCAAAAGGACTTGGTGGTTGTTCATCAAAGGAATTGATTACTTTTGCATGTGTTGTGTGTCCAGAACCAGTGGAAAGTAAGTAGAACTTGTTTTTAAACTGTGGTTCTTCTCATTGGTGTGGGAGTGTGTTTGTATTATATTAAACTATATACCATACTAGTATTACATGGACTGAAATTGAAAGTAATTTCATGGACTCTTTTCATAAACCTGCAATGTATCCATTTTCCACTACAACGCCGAACATAACTGGGGGAGAGTGCTGACAGTGGCAAGCAATTGTATTTAATTTCCTCCATATTTCTCCAATGCACACAACTATGTATTCATGTAAGAATCTCATCATTGTATCATTATAATTTAAATACTTTTTTCCTCAATATTGTATGTGATGCAGTACCAATCAAATCTATGCAATGTAAGTGAGGTCAATTAAGGCTAAGTTGAACCAAGGTACTGAGAATACGAGTACAATATTTTTTCTGTTTGATTAAAATTAGCCAGCTACAGTCCATAAAGGAGATTGTTGACCTCTTTCTTTCCATATATTTTTTATATGTTGTGTAATACAGAAAACAAACCATTTTAATTTAAGTACAGTCTCTAGCTCGTCCTGAGTTGCCCTTTTCTTCAAATCAAGATTCTCTCCTGTGGCATTGGATTTTCTGGTCTTTAGAGAGTACATTCTTTCACAATTCTGTCAGTCATGGTTTGTTGGCAAACTAATTAGCTTTTTGAACCCAAGCAAACTGTTAAGGGAGCATTACGTTGTCATTCTGCTCCTAACAGAGCTATGAATTAATTTTTGTCCTCTCTAATGGTTATTCATTTTTGGTCCGTATCGCTAAGGCCATACACTGTGTTAGGTCCTGTTGTCCCTTTGAGAAGACATTCTGGGATTTTCTATGATATCACATGTGGGGGTGTCATCCTGATAAAAAAAAGAATCTGGTTCAAAATGAGCACATTTTATTGTGTTATTATCATTTTTGTGATATGTTTTCCACATTAAATAAGACTAAATGTCCTCTCTAGTGGACATCAGGATCGCTAACTATGTGTTTTACCAACTGTCCCCATTTACTGTAATGTTAATTTTTTTTTATTTACTATCAACCGATTCCTAATGGCCACTACAGTGCACATACAATACAAAATAAATTCAAACATTTTGTGATGCAAAAAACATAAAAATTCCAATCCTTTTTTTTGCTGGGTCTCAGGAGGATATCTGACTTTTGCTAAAGGCACGCACCATACCTGTAAAACCAGCAAAAAATAAATGCTAAGCTATCTTTTCCGCGTGCTTATCGAATAGCTAGCTAGTGTAAATGCCACACTTTTAGGTTCCTTCCAAATCAATGGTTGTCAGCTTCAATCTCACCCACGTACGGGTAAGCAACGCTCCGTATCATAATGTTTCTATGCATTGTTGTTTCATAAAGGGCACGATGGCTTTAGTCATCTGGTCTTTCTTATCACAACGTTGTCTATTAAGGTTGAAAGCATTGTGGAAGTTTCCCTATAAAAGGGCAGGGAGTCTGGTCAGACAAACACATTTGATTGTGAACTGATACCTCCCTTCGCTGCTTCTCCGATACATTAGTGTATTATTATTCTGTGGAAGGCCCTGAGTAGCTACATCTTCTCTGATTATAAAGGCATGGTATAGTGGAATACTCGATATAGCAAGTATTTCAATCGCGATAATAAATAGAAAAGTAATAAAGAACATCCTTGTCTTACACCTCTAGATAATTTAATATTCTCAGAAAAAGTACCATTATTTATAATTTCACATGCAAGGTTGTTGTGCATTACTTTTCTGCTGTTTTGCCAAGAGATTAAACCACTAGTGTCTGATGGTATCATTCATTGTTACTGGGAAATATTACGTAGCAGAAGAAATACAACACAAACTGATACTTCCATTCATTATCTTCCTGTGGTTTAATCCACATTCACTATTACATGACTTAAAGTCTAGACATGTTATATTGGTTTGATGCAAGGGTTGACTTTGTCCCAACTTGAATTACGAAGTGTGGTATATTGGGGTGGGGGGGTATAAGTATTTGATAAAATATATAATTTGGCCTTTAGTACCAAATCCAATAGAAACGCATTGAATAACACATTCATAAATGGCAAAAAAGACAGTCAAAAAATAAATCATAAGGAATAAGGTTTTATAGTGTCTGTCCTATATATAGGAGACATACGAAAGCTCAGGAAATGTTTTTTTGTTTTTTAAAATACATATTTAACCTATTTTTTTGGGTAGGCACACAACTACCTCCATACTTCCATTAATTTTTTTAACCGGTACCGGTTACCTTCAGATGAGTCCCGTGGGGCTTGTGGGGGTCGTAGAGCAAAATGAAGACCACCATCATGTTCGTGAGAGTCTCATCTATCCATTTTGTAGGCCTAACCGTTCAGACTCTTTAGCCGTTTTCGTGAAAAGACCGATTTTCGGGATGTCTCATGGTCTGTCAAACACCGCTGTAGCTCAGCCACCTTCCACCGCATATGAGAAAGGCCGCCATCTGCAAAAACAGATATCTCTAGCTTAAACTGAGATTTTGATGGGGATTTGTTTTATTATGTCAATTATATTGATGCACCGGTGCGTCAATAGACTAGGGGGATAGCTACAGTAATATAGTTGTGTATGTTTTTATGCATATGATAGTAACTAAATTGCAAGAGGAAGCTCACAGAACTAGAGGGGATGGGATATGAATACAACATATTGATATCAAATAAAAGGCAATCAATTTGCATATTATAGTACATAAGTGACAGTGGTTTATGCTGTAGATTCAGACTAACATTTCACTTTCACGGTTTGAAAAGCTATTTGAGAGCTATTTGAGAGTGCTTATGATTCCTACACATTTGTTATTGATGTTTTCAAAAAAAAAAATGGGGTTTCAACGGTACAGCCAGTCTCCTCTTTACCAGTTTTTTTTTCTACATGTGAAAGTGTTTTTCTATCAGTATAATGGTATATGTTTGTAAGCTGTGCTTATGTAAATTGTTTTGCTACTTTACTCTGTATGTGTCAATGAACTGGCTTTCATGTTACATTTGATTTCTTTGTGCCAGGCTCTGTGTATCAACAGTATGAGTACTTACTTTGTAAAGTTGACCTTGGCTTGTCATTTCCCTTTTCTCTGTGGATGTTGTTGTTTGTTTAACACTTAACTGCATGAAGCAAAGTGAAATGATATGGAAATCTGTAGCCTTCTCTCTTCAACTTATCAACTTTTCTTAATAATTTTGTCCATAGGAAATATCAAATATCAAAACTTCAAAGGATTGTACAGGACATGCATTATTGTGTTACCACTGTTATTAAGTACATGTAACTAAAACCATGCAAGTTGCGTGATTATAAAGTATCAATTTAAGCAAGCAGAAAACACATATATTTTTATATCTGACTGACTGGCCTTTGCCTGCTTTCACAGGCTATAGTACATATTTGTAAGCAGGACCTCAAAACGCTGCAGAAACATTATCAGCAAAATGGTAACTCGTCATTCTGTTTGTCTGATTAGATTTTCAGTTGTTTATTGTCTTTGAATTTGTTTGTTTTTCCATTTACTTCTTTGAAATAAAAGCGATACATGTAGCTATATGGAAATGCTCACCTCTCTCACATTAATCTGTGAACATATCCCTCAGTCAATCATTTGCGTGTGAAAAGAGTATCACTTTTCATTCCCATGTCACAAACATCTCACAGTGGCCCTAATGTATTGATTTCAGAACCAGCCATATAGCTCCCTTCCCCAACTGTAGCCTAGAAACCATCCATCCCCTCAGCAATAAAGGATATTTTACAGTTTGACTCCTGGAGTCAATATTTTACTGGTGACTCCTGGAGACGAAGAGGATCCAGAGGCTTTTTCATGGTCACGCTGGATCATTAAAGAGCCCAAAGAGCCAGGGGACCCACTGCTGCGCTCCTCCTGATTGGGGACAAGAGCCTCTTTCATGGGGAAAACAGTGGGAACTCTGTGCTCAGGACCCCGGAGTTAATACATCACACATTGCATATTTGTATTCTCTTGGAGGAGAGAGAGAGGGATTTTGCCAGGAGCGAGGCTGAAGGTTGTGGAGAGGAGTGGATGGATGGATCATGTGGTCGTGTAATTGAATCCAGAAGAACGGGCCGTTCGCTTGGGCCTGACATGGTGCTCCACTTACATGTTTTTTAACTGTGTGTGTGTGTGTGTGTGAAAGATTAAACAAAGCTCAGCTAGACAGCGAATGGTCAAGACATGACATAGAGGTCGACAGCAGCTTCAGACCACACTGTGACTACAAAGAGATAGTCTGAGCCAATCACATCCCAGACGGAACCAAAAAAACTGCGGTTTAATTTGTCTTGACTGACACATGGATTTTCTAGACTGTGTTTTTAATGTAATGACCTTTCTAGAATATACCCTCCCTCCACTAACTACCACATACAAGCCCTGTTTATACCTGCCGCTAACATGCGTCCTTCATCCTGAACTTATCCTGATCTTGACCTGATCTGACCTTGTCTGTTTACACTTACAATATCTGATCACAATCAGATCACAATGCGTCTTTTAATAATCAAAACATGTGGGCACAATAAGAATATGGACAAGATCGGGACGAAGGCTGCATGTTAGAACCAGGTATAAACAGGGCTAGAGTCTGTCATACTAACTCACCGCATCCCAAAGAGTTAACTCTCAACTGTCCCTCCACTCGAAAGCACACAGTCGTGAAGAAGGCGCAACAGCCAGTGCCTCTTCCCCCTCAGGAGGTTGAAAAGAGTCGGCATTGGCCAAATCCTCAAAAAGTTACACAGCTGCACCATTGAGAGCATCTTGACTGGCTACATCACTGCTTGGTACGGCAACTGCATCGCCCTCAATCGTATGGTGCTACAAAGGGTGGTGCGGACAGTCCAGTACATCACTGGGGCCGAGCTCCCTGCCATCCAAGGCCTCTATATCAGGCGGTGTGAAAGGAAGGCCCAGCCACCCATATTTTTTGCACTATCACAGTCACTCACAAACACTCACATTGAAACTCCAACACACACACACACACACACGACCACACTTAATTTTCTCACACACACACACTCACATTCAATCATTATATACACTATATATACAAAAGTATGTGGACACCTCTTCAGATTAGTGGATTCGGCTATATCAGCCACACCCGTTGCTGACGGGTGTATAAAATCGAGCACACAAACATTGGCAGTAGAATGGCCTTACTGAAGAGCTCAGTGACTTTCAACGTGGCACCGTCATAGGATGCCACCTTTCCAACAAGTCAGTTCGTCAAATTTCTGCCCTGCTTGAGCTGCCCCGGTCAACTGTAAGTGCTTACATTTTTACCCCTTTTTTCTCCCCAATTGGTAGTTACAGTCTTGTCCTATCGCTGCAACTCCCGTATGGACTCAGGAGAGGCGAAGGTCGAGAGCCATGCGTCCTACGAAACACGACCCGCCAAGCCGTACTGCTTCTTGACACACTGCTCGCTTAACCTGTAAGCCAGCCGCACCAATGTGTCGGAGGAAACACTGTACAGCTGGCAACCTGAAGTCAGCGTGCATGCGCCCGGCCGCCACAAGGAGTCGCTAGAGCGCGATGGGACAAGGACATACCAGCCGGCCAAACCCTCCCCTAACCCAGATGACGCTAGGCCAATTGTGCGCCGTCTAATCGGTCTACCGGTTGCGAAACAGCCCGGGATCGAACTCGGATCTGTAGTGAAGCCTCTAGCACTACGAAGCAGTGCCTTAGACCGCTGCGCTACTCGGGAGGCCCAACTGTAAGTGAACAGTAAGCTCACAGAACAGTACCGGCGAGTGCTGAAGCGCGTAGCGTGTAAAAATCGTCTGTCCTCGATTGCAACACTCACTAACGAGTTCCAAAATTGAATTGGAATGCCAACTGCGAGCCAGGCCTAAACACCCAACATCAGTTCCCGACCTCACTAATGCTCTTGTGGCTGAATGGAAGCAAATCCCTGCAGCAATGTTCCAACATCTAGTTGAATGCCTTTTTTTGGTATATATATATATTTTACCTTTATTTAACTAGGCAAGTCAGTTAAGAACAAATTCTTATTTACAATGACGGCCTACACCGGCCAAACCCGGACGACGCTGGGCCAATTGTGTGCCATCCTATGGGACTCCCAATCACAGCCGGTTGTGATACAGCCTGGAATCGAACCAGGGGGTCTGTAGTGACGCCTCAAGCACAGAGATGCAGTGCCTTAGACCACTGTGCCACTCGGGAGCCCAGAACAGCGGAAGCTGCTATAGCAGCAAAGTGGGGACCAACTTCATATTAATGCCCATGATTATGGAATGAGATGTTCGACGAGCAGGTGTCTAAATACTTCTGGTCATGTAGTGTATATACGCTGCTGCTACTCCTGATGCCTAGTCACCTTAACCCTATACATACAGTGCCTTTGCTACTCCTGATGCCTAGTCACCTTAACCCTATACATACAGTGCCTTTCAAAAGTATTCATCCCCCCTGGCGTTTTTTCTATTTTGTTGCATTACAACCTGTAATTTAAATTGATTTTTATTTGGATTTCATGTAATAGACATACACAAAATAGTCCAAATTGGTGAAGTGAAATTAAAAAAATAACTTGTTTCAAAGAATTCTAAAAAATAAATAACGGAAAAGTGGTGCGTGTATATGTATTCACCCCCTTTGCTATGAAGACCTAAATAAGATATGGTGCAACCAATTACCTTCAGAAGTCACATAACTAGTTGAATAAAGTCCACCTGTGTGCAATCTAAGTGTCAAATGATCTCATTATATATACACCTGTTCTGAAAGGCCCCAGTCTGCAACACCGCTAAGCAAGGGGCACCACCAAGCAAGCGGCACCCTGAAGACCAAAGGGGCTCTCCAAACTGGTCAGGGTCAAAGTTGTGGAGAAGTACAGATCAGGGTTGGGTTATAAAAAAATATCAGAAACTTTGAACATCCCACAGAGCACCATTAAATCCATTATTAAAAAATTGAAAGAATATGGCATCACAACAAACCTGCCAAGAGTGGGCCGCCCACCAAAACTCACCGACCAGGCAAGGAGGGCATTAATCAGAGAGGCAACAAAGAGACCAAAGATAACCCTGAAGGAGCTGCAAAGCTCCACAGCGGAGGTTGGAGTATCTGTCCATAGGACCACTTTAAGCCGTACACTCCAGAGAGCTGGGCATTACGGAAGAGTGGCCAGAAAAAAGCCATTGCTTAAAGAAAAAAATAAGCAAACATGTTTGGTGTTCGCCAAAAGGCATGTGGAAGACTCCCTAAACATATGGAAGAAGGTTCTCTGGTCAGATGAGACTAAAATTGAGCTTTTTGACCATCAAGGAAAACACTATGTCTGGCACAAACCCAACACCTCTCATCACCCCGAGAACACCATCCCCACAGTGAAGTATGGTGGTGGCAGCGTCATGCTGTGGGGATGTTTTTCATCGGCTGGGAAACTGGTCAGAATTGAAGGAATGATGGATGACGCTAAATACAGGGAAATTCTTGAGGGAAACCTGTTTCAGCCTTCCAGAGATTTGAGACTGGGACGGAGGTTCACCTTCTAGCAGGACAATGACCCTAAGCATACTGCTAAAGCAACACTTGAGTGGTTTGAGGGGAAACATTTAAATGTCTTGGAATGGCCTAGTCAAAGTCCAGACCTCAATCCAATTGAGAATCTGTGGTATGACTTAAAGATTGCTGTACACCAGTGGATCCCATCCAACTTGAATGAGCTGGAGCAGTTTTGCCTTGAAGAATAGTCAAAAATCCCAGTGGCTAGATGTGCCAAGCTTATAGAGACATACCCCAAGAGACTTGCAGCTGTAATTGGTGGTAGGCATGTTGTAAAAAATCAAATGATACAAACCCCAAAAAATGTTTATTCCATGTTGTAAGGCAACAAAATAGGAAAAATGCCTAGGGGGGTGAATACTTTCACAAGCCACTGTATCTACCCCTATAACTCCAGTATCCCTTCACATTGGAAATATGGTATTTGAACTGACCCTGTATATAGCTTACTTACTGTCTCATGTTCTTCTTATTTCGATTTGTGTATTTGTATTTATTTTATAGTACTATATGTTGACATTGATTACTGCATTGTTGGGAAACGAGCTTGCATGAAAGGCATTTAACGGTACTCATGTACCATGTGACAATAAAACTTGAAACTACTGTATTTCCTGTCTGGCTATAGAACTGAAGGAGTAGAACGTTATAGAACGGGCAAAGTAGAATGTTATAGAACTGATAGGGTAAACGGTTATAGAACTGACACAGTAAACTGTTATAGAACTGACAGAGTAGAATGTTATAAAACTGACAGAGGAGAATGTTATAGAACTGACAGAGGAGAATGTTATGGAACTGACAGAGGAGAATGTTATAGAACTGACAGACTAGAATGTTATAAAACTGACAGAGTAGAATGTTATAGAACTGACAGAGGAGAATGTTATAGAACTGACAGAGGAGAATGTTATGGAACTGACAGAGTAGAATGTTATAGAACTGACAGAGGAGAATGTTATAGAACTGACAGAGGAGAATGATATAGAACTGACAGAGTTGTCACGAGTTTCAGTGTAATGCGGTGGATTGAAGTCAGGCGCAGGACACAGAACTCAATGAAACGTACTTTACTGAATAAGTAAAGAATCCAAAATACACAACACCTCCACACAGGGAGGAACAAAACCCGCTCACCAACGACACACGAAACGAAAAACAAACACGCACAAAACACATTGGGAGCCACCGGGTTAAATAGGGAAGGAGTAATCACGTAATGGGCAACAGCTGTGTAACAATCAGACAACAGGTGCAACATAGAAACATAGAACATAGATCGGCAGTAGCTAGTATTCCGGTGACGACGAACGCTGAAGCCTGCCCGAGCAAGGAGGAGGGGCAGCCTCGGCAGAATCCGTGACAAGAGTAGAATGTTATATAACTGACAGAGGAGAATGTTATAGAACTGACAGACTAGAATGGTATAGAACTGTCAGAGTAGAATGTTATAAAACTGACAGAGGATAATGTTATAGAACTGATATAGTAGAATGTTATAGAACTGACAGAGGAGAATGTTATAAAACTGACAGAGTAGAATGTTATAGAACTGACAGAGTAGAATGTTATAAAACTGACAGAGGAGAATGTTATGGAACTGACAGAGTAGAATGTTATAGAATTGACAGAGTAGAATGTTATAGAACTGACAGAGGATAATGTTATAGAACTGACAGCGTAGAATGTTATAGAACTGACAGAGGAGAATGTTATAGAACTGACAGACTAGAATGGTATAGAACTGACAGAGTAGAATGTTATAGAACTGACAGAGTAGAATGTTATAGAACTGACAGTAGAATTTTATCAAACTGACAGCGTAGAATGTTATAGAATTGACAGAGTAAAATGTTATCTAGAACTTACTGAATGTTAGAATGTTATAGAACTTACTGAACGTTAGAATGTTTTAGAACTTACTGAATGTTAGAATGTTATAGAACTTATTGGATGTTAGAATGTTAGAATGTTATAGAACTGACAGAGTAGAATGTTACCTACAAATTACTGAATGTTAGAATGTTATAGAAGTTATTGAATGTTAGAATGTTATACAACTTACTGAATTTTTGAATGTTGTAGAACTGACAGAGTAGAATGTTATTTAGAACATACTGAATGTTAGAACGTTATAGAACTCACTGAATGTTAGAATGTTATAGAACTGACAGAGTAGAATGTTATCTAGAACTTACTGAATGTTAGAACGTTATAGAACTCACTGAATGTTAGAATGTTATAGAACTGACAGAGTAGAATGTTATCTAGAACTTACTGAATTTTAGAATGTTATAAAACTTACTGAATGTTAGAATGTTATAGAACTTACTAAATTTTAGAATGTTATAGAGCTTACTGAATGTTAGAACGTTATAGAACTGACCGAGTAGAATGTTATCTAGAACTTACTGAACGTTAGAATGTTATAGAACTTACTGAATGTTAGAAGGTTATAGAACTGACAGAGTAGAATGTTATCTAGAACTTAGTGTTAGAATGTTAAAGAACTTACTGAACGTTAGAATGTAAATAGAAATTAATGTATATTAGAATGTTATAGAACTTACTGAACGTTGGAATATTATAGAACTTACTGAATGTTAGGACGTTATAGAACTTACTCAATCTTAGAATGTTATAGAACTTACTGTCAGAGTAGAACCAGAGCTATGTAGTTACATGTAAATACATGGCCCTGAGTAGAACTTACTGTTGTGTAACTTGCAGATGGTGGATATTCTCAGCCTAGCATAGTAACATCTGTCTCGCAGTTGCTCTCCCTTAACATGCCCTATGAGACAGGAAGCAATAAGAAGGCATATCTGCATGTTGTCAGTGGCTTTGAGAATGACATGCGCAATCTAACTTTCAACCACAATGTTTTTGTACTAGTATTTTCAAAGAGAAAGTGTGCAGATAGTGTTTTAAGTCTTTTCTTGTGACTCAGCCAATTAAAATACCAATCTTTAGTTGAAATTAGACAATGCCTTTTTTTCTAAGCACTGAAACATTCCTGTTTGAATTTTTGTGGTTTTGGACTTGGTTATGATTCCATCCAAACTGAAACATGGTTTAGAGAAATATGAAAATATTTGTTCTTTGGGTGGGAAGTGCAATGACAAGTTGACTGCCAGTCTAAACAGAACTTGGATCTAGGCCCAGATTACTCTTAGAAAAAAAAGGGTTCCAAAAGGGTTCTTCAGCTCTCCCCATAGGATAACCCTTTTTGGTTCTGGGTAGAACCCTTTTTGTTTCTAGGAAAACCCTTTTTGATTCCATGTAGAACATTCTGTGGAAAAGGTTCTACCTGGAACCTTTCTAAGAGTGTTTAGTGTACAATGTCTAGAGAAACAGCAGCTAGGCCTTAAAAACTAGAGCTGCAGTGAGTCAGCCAAGCTAACAGCCCTGGAACCTGGAAGTCCTATTCAGATCCCTGTGTTACCATGGTAACAGGAACAGATTGCATCCACATCTGGTAGCCATTTCAGCCTTAGCTGCAAAAAAAAAAAGTGGAAGAAATAAATGTATGGTGAGGGAAAAAAATACAAATATTTTCTGCAATGCAAAGCAGAAACTGAACCGGGGTAAGGTTACACTTGAAAGGAGTTGAAAATAAAATATAAATGTTTCTGGCAGCTAGAATGTTTTATATCTCCCCATAAGTTATCGGTATTAGAGTTTGACATGTACTACTTGTAGGCTGACATATTGGACGAAGCAGAGTATTTCAACATTGAGGGGGCAGTACAGGTTAAGATATACATCTAACATAAGGGGATACTCAGGTCACACTTTTCACTCAAGCTTTCATAGTCAATTCCTGATTTGAAACTATACACTATTCATTGAAAATATCTTAGTCAAGCATAGTGAGAAATGCTCTATACACTCTTAGAAAAAAATGGTTATTTGTTTGTCCCCATAGGATAACCCTTTTTGGTTCCAGGTAGAACCCTTTGGTGGTGAAAAAGGTTCTACTTAGAACATTGTGTTAGTGAAAGGGTTCTCTTTATTTTCAGAGGGTTCTGCTATGGGGACAATTGAAGAACCCTTTACGGGTCCAGGTAGCTCCTTCTTTTGTAATAGTGTATCTTAAGAATAGTTAAATCATAAGAAACATTTTATGGAAGCAATGGAAACAGTCTTTGACACTGAATCATACTGCATATACAAAACGGACCACATGTGGAGCAGTCAAAACTTCTGTCATACTGCATATATAGTGAAGACATCAAAACTATGAAATAACACATATGGAATCATGTAGTAACCAAAAAAGTGTTATACAAATCAAAATCTATTTTATATTAGAGATTCTTCAAAGTATCCACCCTTTGCCTTGATGACAGCTTTGCACACTCTTGGCATTCTCTCAACCAGCTTCATGAGGTAAAAATAGAGAAAAACCCTTGAATGAGTAGGTTTGTCCAAACTTCTGACTGGTAGTGTATTTCCAGTGACATCTACTCTCTCTGTGATTTAAGACTGTCAATATAATAGTATAATATACCCCAAACCTCCCTCACAATGGCACCACACTAAAATAGAATATTCTGACATTCTGTAGCCAATGTTGGCTGACGACAACCAGATTGCATGACCTCCCAGATAGACATTAAGCAACACTTTACTTTAGTTTTCTAAATCACTAATGTGCATTATGATGTAGCTATGCCTCATAGAAAGACATAAAGGGATTATGAGTGAATAATAAAACATAGTAAGGTCTTTTGCGTGTTTAAAATAAGTCTGTAATAACGTAATTAAGCTAAATGTGGGGTTTGAAGTGTCAGCAGACATTGAAACATCAGTATTGTGCTTTTTCTACAAATTATATCTAACTTAGATCTGCTCTACTGAAACTACAAGGCATTTATAGAGCAGGCTAGCTCTACTGAAACTACAAGGCATTTATAGAGCAGGCTAGCTCTACTGAAATTACAAGGTATTTATAGCGTAGGCTAGCTCTACTGAAACTACAAGGCATTTATAGCGTAGGCTAGCTCTACTGAAACTACAAGGCATTTATAGCGTAGGCTAGCTCTACTGAAACTACAAGGCATTTATAGCGTAGGCTAACAAAGTTGTGACATGCAAAGACACAGTAAACTCAGCACAGTATTAACATTCAACGACACCGCTTCTGTAACGCAGACACTTAGCTAGTAGTTAGGGTTGTATGATTCATTAGTTTATCATCTTGTCTTGTCGTAAACATGGCATTACAGATGAATGTGAATAATTGTGGAGGAAATGAATCTATCTACAGTTCCTCTCCATCCAGAATGTTTTCTGGTGGAAAGAGAGGGGTGTGCAAACGGTTGTCTGGGACAATAAATTGCTTAAATGTATTTTTCCCCCTTTGTCAGCATAATTCTGCTGAGTGTCTTAAGGAGATCTGGGTCTAATAGAAAAAAAGTATCTCTCTCTCTCTCTCTCTCTCTCTCTCTCTCTCTCTCTCTCTCTCTCTCTCTCTCTCTCTCTCTCTCTCTCTCTCTCTCTCTCTCTCTCTCTCTCTCTCTCTCTCTCTCTCCCCCTTCTCTCTTTCTCTCTCTCTTCCTTCCTTACCTTTCTATCTCTCTCTTTCTTTATCCTCACACCCTCTCTCCCTCTCCTTCCCTCATTCCCTCTCTCTTCCCACACCCCCATCCACTATCTATGCAGAGGAGGCTGAACAATGTGTCTCTAGCCATGTTTCTGTTTTCCCTTATTCCAGAGTCAGGCCCAGAGCTTTTGAACTTCCTCTCCAACCTGGAGAGGAGTAAAGAACCTCACTATGCTCCAGAGATTGGGATGGAAAATGATCACAAGATTCGGGAGAACGGAAACGATTCAGAGCAACAGAGTGTATATTTTTCTTCACTGAAGCAATGGTCCTAGAGTCAATCTAATCTAAAAGCATACTCATACATACACTTAAGCCTGAAGCGGTTTAACACATTGTGTACATTGTATGAGATGCAGACATTCTTTTAACTATTTTCTGTGCCAAGTATTGTTACTAAAAAGAATGTCAGGTTTTCCCCTCTCAGGCTTTCCCCTTCTCTAACTAGATCCATCTTGCCTTATCACTCGGTCCCTCTCTCCCTTTCCAGCCAAGTCATGGTTATTCATACCCTCTTTATCCAGGCTTCCTTTGCAGAGACGATACAGCTCTCAGTCTGCCCTCCCAGCGTTCTGCCTGAGACTCCAGGGTTTCATAATGTCCGTCTGACTCCCTGACTGGAACACAGTGAGGACGAGTCACTGCTTTGGAGACTCCAGGGTTTAATAATGTCCGTCTGACTCCCTGACTGGAACACAGTGAGGACGAGTCACTGCTTTGTGTGTGTGTGTGCGTGTAACAAACTTTCACAGTCTCACTGCAAAATCCAACATTTGTCCATAAACATTACATTTCGAAGGTTTAGGCATTCATTCTGAATGGTGAAGTTAAGGGTTAAGGTTTGGGATAGGGTTAAAACCAAAACAACTCCACTGTTAAGTTTAGTCATTAATTTCGATTGGTTAAGTAAAGGGTTAAGGTTTTGCACACCCTGATCTGTTTCACCTGTCTTGTGCTTGTCTCCACCCCCCACCAGATGTCTCCCATTTCCCCCCCATTATCTCCTGTGTATTTATTCCTGCATTTTCTGTTTGTCTGTTGCCAGTTAATCTTGTCCCGTCAAGTCGTGCCAGCGTCTTTCTCCGTGTTTTTTCTGTTTTTTGTTCTAGTCTCCCCAGTTACAACCT